>NW_005871682.1:80924-142533 GCF_000147115.1 Myotis lucifugus | reverse complement strand
CCACCACACGAGGATTGGTCTCCCCATCTGTTCCAGTATGGTTTCTTCTCTATGACCAGCAGGGTGAGGGCAGTTGTGGGCGATTCAGGCATGCAAGGGAGGGCAGTTGGGAGGTACCAGGCTGAAAGGGAGGGAAGTTAGGGGCAATCAGGCCTGCAGGGGAGGTCAGTTGAGGGGGACCAGCCCTGCAGGGGAGGACAGTTGGGGAGATCCAGGTCTGCAGGGGAGGGCAGTTGGGGGAACCAGGCCTGCAGAAGAGGGCAGTTGGGGGGGACCAGGCCTTCAGGGGAGGGCAGTTGGGGGCAACCAGGTCTGCAGGGAAGAGCAGTTAGGGGCAATCGAGCTGGCAGGGGAGGGCAGTTAGGGGCAACCAGGCTGGTAAGGGAGTGAAGTTAAGGGTGACCGGGCCAGCATGGGAGGGCAGTTGTGGGCAACCAGGCCTGCAGCGGAGGGCAGTTGGGGTCGACCAAGCCAGCAGGGGAGGGCAGTTAGGGGTGACTAGGCTGGCAAGGGAAGGCAGTTAGGGGCAATTGGGTCAGCAGGGGAGCAGTTAGGCATTGATCAGGCTGGCAGAGGAGTGGTTAGGGATGATCAGGCTGGCAGGCAGAAGTGATTAGGGGCAATCAGGCAGGCAGGCAGGCGAGTGTTTGGGAGCCAGCAGTCCTGGATTGTGAGAGGGACATTCCTCGAAGGGTCCCAGATTGGAGAGGGTGCAGGCTGGGCTGAGGGACACCCACCCCCCTGCCCCATGCACGAATTTCATGCACTGGGCCTCTAGTTGTAAATAATGCTGCAATGAACGTAGGGGTGCATATATTCTTTATGATTGGTGTTAAGGGCTTCTTAGGATATATTCCTAGAAGTTGGATCGCAATCTCCTGTTTCTTAACCATATGGCATCATACTCCTTTGCCTTTTTCTCTGGCTCTCTCTCCCTGCTTAATTCCCTAGTCATTCATCTTTACCCAACCTGTTTTCTTGATTTCACCAATCTTCGATCTCATATTTGTCCTGAAAGGAAAATCCAATTTTTTGTAACCCTTAACTCAAAATTTTCTATCACTGTTCTTCATTACAGTAGCTGTAAACTTCATTCTTAATCAGCTGAAATGTCTACACCGCCCACACCTATCCTACATGATCCCATATTTCTTTGATAATTTCCCCTGTCCTGGTCCTTCCCTGTCCACTCCTTAAGCTGTTCTCCAAAATGACATATTTCAAGTGAGGTACACTTACATCCTCTGACCTCAACCTCCTTCCACTGTCACCTGTTCCTGGCATAAGGTATTCTATGTGCGCCAAACCAAGTAATGGATCCATGTTGCTACATTTACCTGGCTTCATCTCACCTGTCCTCAACTCCACATAGTTTATAGTTGGTAACCTGGCTTAACCCTGCCCTCATCGGTACTTACACTTACTTGTGCCTCAAAGACATTTAGTTCAGGCTTCCAGTCTTACCTGTCATTTCCCTCAATTGTCTCTTGTTCTTATTTCCTAAGGTAACAGATTCTGTTTGCTGTCCTCATTCATCCTCACCCGGTCAGTGTGCTCCCTGCCCTCAGAGTTGTTTTTCATATTTTCACACCCAAACCCGCTCTTCATGTCATATTGTTTGTTGCTTCTCTTACTTGCCTCTTCTCAGGAGTCACATGTGCTAGCCTTACCTGTCCCTGCCCTACCATGTTCCCAGTCACATGGAGATCCTTTCCCCTTTACTTTGTCTCTTATGTTTCCAGCATGGCTGCACCTCCCATTCCCTGTGCTCACCTTTTAAGGAGGTGGGATCTACACATCCCTTATTTCCTTGTCCAGTCCCAATTCCAGCTCTTTCATTCTCTGTATAACATCCCCCTTGTCTTGTCCACCTTTAACCTGCTGAGCATGCGCTTTTTAAACCCTCAGGACCTTCCTCAGTGATATCCCCTGTGCCCCCCCTCCCCACTACTCCCTAAGCCCTACACCCACTCCCCTGAGGCGGCCCCTCACCGGTGCCCTCAGGCAGGGTCAGCAGACCCTCGCCCTGCACCCAGCGGTAGCAGGGGAAGGCGGCCTCCTCTAAGGCTCCTGGGCCCTGCACAGTGATGCGGTCGCAGAACCAGGCGTCGTCCACCAGGGAGTGGTGTTTGCGCAACTTCACGAACTGCAGTGGCCCCAAGTCCTGGGGAACGTCCTGCTCGAACTCCTCCACCTGTGGGGACAGAATCCCGGTGAGACTTAGTAGCGGGGACCCGGGAGAGGACGTTTACTGGGGGTGCAGGGTCCTTTGAGGAGTCCAGTGACAAAACCGCCAAAGACAGCATTGCCTCCTCCCAACACCTGCGCGGTGGGGCTCAGACGCCCAACTCAGCCCTGAGTGCTTTGAATTGAGGACTGAGCATCATCACCTACACCTGTCCATTAACTGAGCTCTCGCAGCCTCCGCGCTCTCCTGGGACCTTCTCTTTGACCACTGACCCCACAGAGACACTGGCCTTCGGTAAATTGGGAAGTAGTAGCGGCTGCGTGGACCACTGGCGGGGGGAAGCTCAGCGCCGGCCCCTGACTCTGGATTTTTCACGCTCAGGTGCAGGGCGTCCCTTTCTCATTGGAAGTCCCAGCTGGCGCGGTTGTGCTGTCACTGGCTCTCAGGTTCCCAGGTCCCACCCTCCTGCCCGCCCTCACGCCGCGAGCCCCAACCCCAGTTTGAGGTCTGAGTCCCGCTTGCCCCGCCCACCTGGCCCCGCGCTGGCCGCAGCTGCAGCTCCAGCTCTGCCTCCCCGCGCTCCCCGACCAGCCACAGCTGCACGCGGTTGAAAGACCCGGAGAAGATCCAGGCCCCGGTGGCCACCTGGATGCGGTAGCGGCCCATGGCAGCAGGTGGGCTCGTCTGGGTGGCAGAGGTTCTGTTACTGGTACCAAAGATTCCGCGGCCAGGCTTGGTCCTGCGGCCTCAGGACAAGTCCAGGGCTTAATAAAGCAGGACTCTGTGTGCCAGCCCACTACAGGATTGGGCCCCACCCCAACAAACCAGAACCTGGGATTGGCCCAGAGGGTGGGGGAAAGCCGGCTGCTCCTCTCAGCAAAGCGCTGAGAATGGGGCTTGGAGGAAGGTGAGCGGCTGAGTCTGGGCGCATTCTCCCCTATGTACACTCGGCGACAGTTCTACTATTGAATAGTGTTTTCTGAAGGTGCCTGGGTTCCAATCCCTTTTCTTGCTGGCAGTGCCTGATGTCCTTGGGCGATTGCACCCACTTTCTCTTCACCTACTTGCTAAAAGAGCACAGGGATTGTCATTGGGGGCCATAGAAGGCCCTGCTGCTTCTTTTAAAAAATATTTTTAAAATATGTTTTTATTATTTGTTTATTTATTTTTATTAATCCTCACCTGAGGATATTTTTCCATTGATTTTTAGGGAGAGAAGAAGGGAGGGGGAGAGACACAGAGAGAGAAACATCTATGTGAGCAAAGCACATGGGTTGGTTGCCTCTTACTGGCCCCCCAACTGGGGTCTGCATTGAGCCTGCAACCGAGGGACATGCCCTTGATGGGAATTGAAACCGGACCCTTCAGTCGGAGGACTGACGCTCTATTCACTGAGCCAAACTGGCTATGGTTAAATATTTTTTTTTTTATTGATTTCAGAGAGAGGAAGAGATAGAATCATCAACGACGAGAGAGAATCATCCATCAGCTGTCTCCTGCACACCCCCTACTGGGAAATTAGCCTGCAACTCGGGCATGTGCCCTGATGGGAATTGAAAAGTGACCTCCTGGTTCACAGGCCCATGCTCAACCGCTGAGTCACACCGGCCGGGCTGAAGGAACTTCTTGAGGGACACTCCAGAAATCAGGGATAAGTTAGAGTATTTTCTGTAATTAGACTTTTGGTGTCCATGCACCTAGAGTAGGTAATGTATCCTTCTTCTCGCTTTTGTTTTCTATCCACATCCCCATTCCTAGACAGACAACCAATGCCAATATCTACTGTTTCTGCTTGCCCACTCCTTTCTGTTGATAGGATTGCTTTCATATAGTTTGGGTCTTTTATTCCACAAAATGAGGTCACACTCTACATTTTATTTTCCACAGTGAGCAATACATGGCCCTGGCTGGTGTGGCTCAGTTGGTTGGAGAATCATCCAGTACATGGAAAGGTTTTGGGTTTGATTCCCAGTCAGGGCACATACCCAGGTTACAAGTTTGATCCCTGGTTGAGGTGTGTACAGAAGGCAACCGATTGATGTCTCTCTCTCTCTCTCTCTCCCCCTTCCTCTCTCTCTAAAAAAAAAAAAAATACATGAGAATATCTCCAGATCAGTAGATGGAGATTTAACTGTTCTCTTTGCTAGCTTAAAGGATTACTGCCTTGATGGGCATTCAGTATTAACTATGATGAGTGTTTTAATGAATACCTTCATTTGTATACCCATATATTTATAGTATAGATTCCCATAAATGAGATTTCAGACTAAAATGTATATATATTTTTTATATGAGATGTTTTTTTTTTTAAAGCTAACCTTTTAAAAAATAGGTCTTTATTGTTTTTTTTTTTAGAGAGAGAGAGAAAGAGAGAGAGAGAAACATTGATCTACCACCTCCCATATGCACCATGACCGGGGATCGAACTTGCAACCTGGCTATGTGCCCTGATTGGGAATCGAACCAGCGAACTTTCAGTACATGGGACTGTGATCAACTGAACTACACCAGCCAGGGTGAGAAAACCACCTTTGAGGTACGCTTGACATGTAAAATCTGTATGTATTTGATGTCTACAATTCAGTGAGCTTGCCAATAAGTATATACCAGTGGTCGGCAAACTCATTAGTCAACAGAGCCAAATATCAACAGTACAACGATTGAAATTTCTTTTGAGAGCCAAATTTTTTAAACTTAAACTATATAGGTAGGTACATTCAACTTTAAATTCAACTTTAAATTCATGGTTTTCGCCTCCCGTTTTTCTTTGCTTCTTCTTTGTAGCCATTTCAAACAGGGCACCTAAAAAATGTTTCATTTTATAATAATAAAGCCACCAACACAAAAGAATTACAATTCTTAAATTGATGACAAAAATACCTGTAGGATTTGCAGCTCGTTGGAAAAATACAGGTAACTTTATGCTTCGAGTAGGTCCTTTTGTCACCCGCGCACGATTGGCGGACGTGCCTAGCACTAACCACTGCACATGAGACTGCTGACTGCACGCCTCCCCCGTGCTGCGTATCCCCTGGCCCGCCTGCGCCGCGTTTCCTATCGCCCGACCGACCGACCGACCGACACTCCCCACTTCTTCTAATGCCACTTCTTCAAAATAGACTCGCCCAGGCCAAAAACCAACTTCTGCGCATGTGCCACGAAGTTTCAATCGCACTGTATGTGCACGCCCGCAGGTGGTATTTTGTGGAAGAGCCACACTCAAGGGGCCAAAGAGCCGCATGTGGCTCGCGAGCCGCGGTTTGCCTACCACTGGTATATACCAATATATATTATTGTCACCTTGGTTTCCCCAAAAGGCTGTAGCATGGTACCAGAGGGCCCTTTTCTCGGCATCTCCACCAGCATAGAAATTTATCACTTTTGAATTTTTGCCGATAGGATGGGTGTAATTTTCAAAAACAGTGAAGGGTTTGTGTTTTTATCCAACTTAAAACCTAGTTAGATTTTCTGTTTGAAGGATGATGGCAGAAGACACAAAACTTCTAGTTTAGTAAAAAAGGGGGCATTATTACATGGAACAAAAGCAATAGCCACAGTTCACGTTCACGTCAGTTCCTCATGCCCAACCAAGTCCCATGAATATGACTCAGGTGGGTCTAGGTGAGTGACAGCACACACAGGGCTGCGTTATAGGAGATGCCCACCGAGTTGGGGGTACTCACCACTCTGTGGTAAGCAGGTCATGTTCATTCTCTGACTACAGGAACATGACCTCATTGCTCATGGTTGCTCACTGCAGAAGGCAGTCAGGGCTTTGCATTTCTGACATACCCAGCAGGAAGACAAAGCTGCACACAAGGCCCATGACCAATCCCACTAGAATGATGTGGGTCAGCTGCTTAACCCCTTAAAGAGCTTCTTAATGAATAAAAAATAAAACCTATGTTCCTCACCAAGGTGTGGTTTCCACACTTAAACCTGCTGTCAGTGTAATGATAAGGAAATATGTAGAAAAGGGAAGTATAGAAATGTAGCCCATAGAAAGTTCTATACATATTAAGACGGTAAACCCTGTGTTTTGATAGAGTATGGCCTATACATTTTTATGGATCTAATACTATAGCAGCAAGCCTATTATTCCAGGCTCTCTGACCTGGTGGGTCTTCACGCTGCATGAATACAGTGACCACTGAACATCTAACATGCCTCCACCAGAAAAGTATTCAACATGAAACCACAGCTACCTCACTCCCTCAGACCCCAATGCCTGATCTTCGGTATATCACTTAAATGACATACTTGCGGGTGCAGCAATAGACTGACCCTTAAACCAATTCCAATTCCACATTCTTGCCAACTTCTAATCCAGACATCTTTAGGCAATATTTCACTTCTTAGGTATATTCAGGCTTAGAAATGATGCAGGAATGATGGAGTTAGAATACCAATAGTTTGCAAAACCTAATAATACATCTAACAATGGTTATCTACAGTGGCTAAATTCACAGGAAGACACATTGGCAATAATTATGTACCCATGGCAGAAATATTTAGCACCAACTATGAAGGCATCTTGAAACATAAAATAGAGATTCTCATAGAATCTATAGATATAATCACTAACGTGTAGGAAGTATAGAGGATAAAGGAACATGTTAAACCACCAGGAAAAACTAGGAAAAAATCGGTTTGAGGAGGCAAACAACCTTGTTTTATCACCATAAACATGGCAAGAAATGAAAAGAGAGAGGAAATGAGGCATACAGATGAAATACGAGTGACTTCAGAAACAATTGTAACACATGAGCCATAAATAACATTGATTGTGGGATTGGGAGTTGGCAGGGCACTGTTGCTTTTCACTACAAATTTTTTGTGTCAGTAGAATGTTTGAACATGATGTTGTGATTGATAAAATCACAGCAAAATTCCTACAATTAAAAAATAATGAATGAATGTTAGGGAAGATGAATATAAGGAGGTCATGTTGGTCTTATAGAGAAAAGAGGGGTGAGAATACAGCAAGAAGTGTGAGAGGTCAAGGCAGGAATTCTCTTTGGGATGGAATAGATTTGAGGATATTTGGATGGCAAAGAACTAGTAGAGAGAGAACATTTAAGATGCAGGGTACAGAAGGCATAGCTGAGGAAGGGACAACATGATGGGTGTGGGAGGATGAAATTCAAACCATATATGCAAGAATTCCTGTTGGATGGACAGGGAGACTCTTCCTTTCGACAGAAGACAAGCATAGAAAATTCCATGTAAGGATATTGAGGAGGTTCCCACCTCACAGTTTCTATGTTCACTCCACTCCTCTTCCTAACCCTAGATGTACTTTACTTCTCAGGGACCCAGGTATCACAGCCCGAGAGGTGAGCCACAATGGCAGCACTGACCTTCTCAGTTCTTGGACAGGCAAGGTTAAATTCCAGATGAGAATGGAGCCCACCTAGCCTGCAGCACTACCTGCCTTGGGGGGAGGTGTCTCTGCTTACAGTTCCAAGCTCTATTTACATTTATTTTCACCAGCTCTTTTTTTTTTTAATTGAATTTATGGGTTTACATTGGTCAATCAAATTATATCGGTTTCAAGTGTGCAATTCTGTAATACTAGTACATCATCTGCACATTGCATTGTGCACTCAAAATCCAAATCTAGTCTTCTGTCACCATTTATCCCTGTTTACCCTCCTCCACCTGCCCCCACCCCCTTTCCCTCTGGTAATCACCATACTGTTGTGTGTGTCCCTGAGGCTTTTTTCCTTACTCCTTTCACCAATTCATTAACTCTTGTTCTAATATCTTTCCCTCATTATTTTCTGAACTTAACTCATTACTTGGCTACTGGTGCTGGTCTCTGTTCTGCCCTGATGACCCAAACTTAATAGCTATCCCTCCCAGAATGTTGTTGCTCATGCAGTCACACAACACAAGTTTTCTAAAAGTTGGCATAATGGGGTGAAGGATTCCATCACATAATATAATAATACAGTCAGCATAATGGCACTTACTGTAAGACATTTATATTGTTAAATGTTTTATAGCTATTCCTGACAATAGAATTTCCCTGTGCTGTCTTTATTCCCAGTACTTCCCCTAACACACACACACACACACACACACACACACACACACACACACACACACACCCCATGTGGCTCAGGTCTCTCACTCTCTCTTCTCTTTCTTTATTTCCAGTCATTCGCACAATGCTTCCCTTTCCCCCATTTCTATTTTAATTATCGTTGGAAAGCAAACATTCTCCCATTTTATTTTATAGAAGAATTCAAATAATTTGACCATTTATTGTTTGAGCAGCATAAAGTAAAGGCAGAGAGTTTGGAAGACCATTAATAGGGTCAATTCTTTGCCATCACCTCTTTTCCAGCAGTTGTAAGTAGAAGAAAGTAGATATTGATTCTCCCAATTGATTTAAGTGCCACCAACACTCTCAGAGAAAAAGTGGCTATGTTCAGTTTTCTGGTGGAACAAAAATATAAAATGCCTTTCACATAATCCTTGCAAAAAGTCAGTGAGGTAGCTATTGTTGTACCACTTTTTAAAAATTATGTTTTATTTTTATTGTTGACATTATTACAGATGTTCCCCATTCCATCTCCCCATGTGCCACTTTCCACCTGGACCCTGCCCTCCCCTCGCTCTGGCCCTCACCACATTGTTGTCTGTGCCCATGGGCTATGCATATGTGTACTTTGGCTATTCTCTTCACCTTCTTTCATCCTGTCTGCCCCACCACCTTGCCTCTGACATCTGTCAGTCTGTGCCATGTATAAATGTGTCTGGTTGTGTTTTGTTCATTAGTTTATTTTGTTCATTAGATTCTACATGTAAGTGAGATCACATGGTATTTGTCTTTCTCTGACTGGCTTATTTTGTTTAGTATAATTCTCTTCAGATCCATCCATGCTGTTGCAAAAGAGTTCCTTTCTTTTTACAGCCTCATAGTATTTCCATTATATAAATGTACCACAGCTTTTTTATCCACTCAACTACTAATGGGCACTTACACTATTTGCAGATCTTGCTTTTGTAAACAATGCTGCTATGGACACAGGGGTACATATATTCTTTCTGATTGGTGTTTTGGTATTCCTCGGATATATTCCCAAAAGTGGAATCACTGGGTCAAAAGGTAGTTCTATTTTTCATTTTTTGAGGAAACTCCATACTGTTTTCTCCAATGGCTGCACCAGTCTGCATTCCCACCAGCAGTGTACTGGGGTTCCCTTTTCTCCACATCTTCTCCAGCATTGCTTTTTAAAATGTATTTATTGATGGTAGCCATTCTGGCAGGTGTGAGGTGATTTCTCATTGTGGATTTTAATATGGATCTCTCTGATGATTAGTGATGTTAGGCATTTTATCAGGTCTATTGGCCATCTGTATGTCCTCTTTGGAAAAGTATCTATTCAAGTCCTTTGCCCATTTTTGTTTTTTAATATTTATTTATTTATACATTGGATTAATGTTGAATTGTATAAGTTCTTTATATATTTTGGAAATTAACTCATCAGATATATCATTGGTGGATATGTTTACACATACAGTGGGCTTCCTTTACATTTTGTTGATGGTTTCTTGCTGTACCACTTCTTATATATATAGACGTTCAGGTTCAAAGAGATGAAGAGATGTCCAAAGTCACCTGAAATGCTGATGGATGATCCCAGAAAGAGTCAGGAACACTCGTTGATTCATATCATAACCACCCATTCTCTATTTGAGCCTATGGGTGTTGGCTTCTGGCCTTAGTTTTCTACTGAACCTTCCCCTAAAGCTTCTTTATGGCCTATTGATTCTTAAATCCCAAGGTTGTTTTTCTTAGTGATCACGGTTGTCAAAGCCTGTGATGGTTTTACATTTTGTCTTTTAGCTGCATTGTTGGCAGAGGTTCTGTTATAGTTCATTGACCTCTGGCCATTCTCCTGTTTCATGTGGAGGCCCTGGGGTTCAGGGAGCAGAGGAAGTGCATGTCCACAAACCACATCTCCTTCAGCCTCACCAAATCCTGGGCTGTTTTATTTCCCGTCCTTGACTAACCAATCCTAGCAGAGTAATCTGAGAATATACAGTATACATCCTTCTACCACCCAACCTACAATCATGAAATAAATTGCTCTGGTGCTGATGTATTTCACAGGGTCTAGGCTTTTACCCTGTTACATGTTTTTAAAATAAACACCAAAATATGATATGATCTTTTAAAATTGGCATATATGAACCTGATACACAATTCTAAAGTCTGAGTGTTGTATATAGGAGTCACTATGATACCGATTCATTATAATTACACCAAACGAAAAGAAAATTATGCCAAATCATACACACAGCATTTTATATCTGAGTTATTAAATATATGCTTTTTCTGTTTTCTTTTTTCATTGATCTTTTTTTTTTTTTACCATTTCTTCATTTATATTGAATTCTTGTTCATTAGTCTAAGTTATTATTTGACTATAATTTTTGTTTTATAAAGTACTGAAAGTTTTGCTTTTTCTTTTGTGGTAAAATAAACATAACATAAAACTTACCATTTTAATCATTTTTTTCTTTTACAGTTTAGTGGCATTAAGTATATTGACATTAGTGGACCTATACTTCTCAAGAATTTTTTCATCTTCCATAACTGTATCTCGGTACCCATTAAACAAAATCTCTCTATTTCCTCCTTCCACCCCACCCCGGCAACCACTATTGTACTTTCTATCTCCATAAATTTGGCAACACTAGGTACCTTATATTAATGGAAACATGCAGTATCTGTCCTGTAACTGGTTGATTATATTGAGCCAAATGTCCTCAAGGTTAAGCTATATTATACCACGTGTCTGAATTTGCTTCCTTTTTAAGGCTGAATAATATTCTGTCCTATGTATATGTCACATTTTGCTTATCCATTCAGCTACTGATGGACACTGGATTGCTTTCACCTTTTGGCTATTGTCAGTAATGCTGCTGTGATTGTAAGTGTACAAAAGCTATTTGCATTTCTGCTTTCAATTCTTTTGCTTACATATCAGAAGCAGGATTACTGGATCATATGGTAATTGATTTTTAAATTTTTTTGAGGATCCACCACACTGTTTTCCACAGTGGCTGCACCGTTTTATGTTCCCAGCAGCAGTGCACAGGGATTTTAATTTCTCCACATCCTTGTCAGCACTTGTTATTTTCTGTTTTATTGATAGCAGCCATCCTAATGGATGTGAGATGACATCTCATTGTGGTTTTCATTTGTATTTTTCTAATGATAAGAGTACCCTTTATTAATTTGACATTTAACACCTTATTCGATATATGACAGGTACACATTTTCTTCCATTCTATGGATTGCCTCTTAACTCTCTTGCTAGTGACTTGCTAGTACTTGATGTACACAAGTTTTAAATTTTGATGTAGTCAAAATTAAGTAGTCAAATTGATGTTTTTAAAAAAATTTGTTACCTATGCTTTTGGTATCATATCCAAGAAATAATTGCAAACCAATGACATAAAGTTTTCCCCTAAGTGTTTTATAGTTTTACCTCTTACATTTTGGCATTGATTCATTTTGAGTCAATTTTGTATATGGTGTCTGGCGAGGGTCCAACTTCATTCCTTTACATGTGGGTATCAGTTTTCCTAGATAGTGTTATGCCCAGATTTCAAGATTCCCAAGAAACCACATCAGGGAGCCAATCCAATGCAAAAGCATAAGAATCTGTATTTCAAGCTAGCTCGGCTCCCCGTCCACCAGACTCACCGACACAACGACAAGCCAAGTGGCAAAGAGAGAGAACCCCGCCTAGAGACCGGTTATATAGGGGGGGTTGGAGTAAGGGGAGGAGAAAGGACTGTGCTCTGCCGATTGGCCAGGCGCAAGCCGGGTCTTGTTACACAGGATGTGGTCATATCTATGGCGCGCACTTCCCTTGATTGTCATTGGTTAGTTTAAAATCCCGGGCGTGGCCAGCAGAGGCCTGGGCTTCCGGGAAGAAGGCCGCACGTGGCCCCAACATGGAGGATACAGGCAAGATGGAGGGCATAGCCCTCGCCCTTTCAATAGCACCATTTGTCGAAAAGACATCCCTTCCCCAATTGAATGGTCTTGATGTCCTTGTTGAAAATTGTTTGACTATCTGTATATATAAAATTTTCTTCCTGAGCAAGGTATTGTGCTCCATTGGGCTATATGTCTGTTTATATTTCAGTACCACACTGCTTAGACTACTGTAATTTTGTAGTATTTTTTTGTAATTACAAAATATGGGTCCTCCAATTTGTTCTTTATATGATAGTTGGGCTATTTGGGGTTCTTTTGCTATGCAGAAGCTTTTTATGTTGATGTGGTCCATTTGTTTATGTTCTCCTTAGTTTTCCTTGCCTTAGGAGATGTATCTGCAAACATATTGCTACGAGAGATTTCTGAGATTTTTCTGCCTGTGGTTTCTTCTAGAATTTTTATGGTTTCATGACTTACATTTAAGTCTTTTATCCGTTTTGAGTTTATTCTTGTATATGGTGTAAGTTGTTCTAGTTTCATTTTGTTGCCAACACCATTTATTGAAGAGATTGTCTTGACTCCATTGTATGCTCTTGCTTCCTTTGTCAAATATTTATTGAGCATAATGGCTTGGGTCAATTTCTGGAGTCTGTTCTGTTTCATTGATCTATATGCCTGTTCTTGTGCCATTACCAGGCTGTTTTTATTACAGTAGCTTTATAGTATAACTTGATATCCAGGATTATGATTCCTCCAACTTTGTTCTTCTTTCTCAAGATTGCTACTGCTATTTGGGGTCTTTTTTTGGGGGGGGGTTCCATATATATTTTTGGAGTATTTGTTCTAGATCTGTGAAATATGTTGTTGGTATTTTAATAGAGATTTCATTGAATCTATAAATTGTTTTGGGTAGTATGGACATTTTAATGATGTTAATTCTATCAATCCATGAACATGGTATATTCTTCCATTTGTTTATATCTTCCTCTATCTCTTTTTTCAACGCCCTGTAGATTTCCAAGTACAAGCCTTTTACCTCCTTGGTTAAGTTTATTCCTAAGTATCTTAATTTTTGTTGTTGTTGCAATGGTAAATGGGATTGTTTGTTTAGGTTCTCTTTCTGAGAATTCATTATTGGTGTATAAAACTGCCATTGATTTTCTGTGTGTTAATTTTGTATCTTCCTGCATTGCCAAATTCATTCATTAAATCTAGTAGTTTTTTGGTGGAATCTTTAGAGTTTTCTATGTACAATATCATGTCATCTGTGAGTAATGAGAGTTTTACTTCCTCCTTTCCAATTTGGATATCTTTGGTGCCTTTTATTTCTTCTTCTTGTCTGATCACTGTGGCTAGGACTTCCAGTGCTATGTTGAATAAGAGTGCTATCCTATATAATAAAAGCTGAATATGCTAAGTGTCCGGACTTCCAGTTGGCCATTCAACCAATCAAAGTGTAATATGCTAATTTCCTCCTCCCACCCGACTGCTCGCTATGACGTGCACTGACCACCAGGGGGCAAACAGTTGACCGGTTGACCAGTTGCTATGATGTGCACTGACCACCACGGGACAGATGCTCTGACCGGTAGGTTAGCTTGCTGCCGGGGTCTGGCCAATCGGGACTGAGTAAGATGGGCTGGACGTGCCCTGGAGCCCTCCCGTGGTCCCTACCTGGCTGGCCAACCTCCCGTGTCCCTCCCCGGCCCCGATCGTGCATTGGTGGGGTCCCTCAGCCTGGCTTATGCCCTCTTGCAATCCGGGACCCCTTGGGGGATGTCAGAGAGCTGGTTTCAGCCTGATCCCGCAGGCCAGGTGGAGGGATTCCATTGGTGCACGAATTCGTGCACCGGGCCTCTAGTGTTAAGTATAAAGCTGTAGCAGTTATGTGAGTGTGGTTATAACTACTGGAAAGCTGAGAACTAATTAATTCATAGATGGCAACTTAATCTATGTCAGTGTTCTAGATTAATGGGAGGGATGGGGTTTTCAATGAACAGTGCTGTGATAAATTATCCAGAGCAGAAAAAAAGATATAGAATTGACTTCTATCTTCCACTGTATTAAAAAATTAGCTACACCATTAAAACACATTTTTGAATCACTTATGTCAATGATAATGTAATGTCATTATATAATGATTTATTTTTATTTTTTTAAAATATTTTTTTTATTGATTTCAGAGAAAAAGGGAGAGGGAGAGAGAGATAGAAACATCAATGATGAGAGAGAATCATTGATTGGCTGCCTCCTGCAAGGCCCCCATTGGTGATCGAGCCTGCAACCCAGGCATGTGCCCTTGACCGGGATTGAACCCAGGACCCTTCAGTCCACAGGCTGACGCTCTATCCACTAAGCCAAACCGGCTAGGGCTACAATGATTTATTGATGAATGGAGAAGGCAAAATTTCCAGAGAAAAGAAAACATTACATGGGTAGATATTTGATTTCTCTAAGGGAGTTGGTTTCAAGTTGGTGAGATATTTAGGTAGGGAACTCAAGAGGAGAAAATAGAACCATAGCAACTCAGACCCATGGAAACAGAAAAAATCAGGTGGAAAATATTAACTATGGTGGTGGCCTCTAGTATTTAAAGGGTGAATGATTTAGGTTCAAATAGTGATACTGTTCTCTATGAGGCTGGGCTTCAGGTGTTCATAGGGAAGGTCTAGCTGCTCATTCCGGGCCACGATTTCCTTTTCCAGTTTATCCAAATCTGTCTGAAACTGCCTTAAAACAGCTTTGGGCTCAGGACCTGAGAAATACTCTTCTTGGTGATGCCCCAGTGGTACCTGAAGGAGAAAGAAAGGATCAATCATCTTCTAGTTCTAAGAAAAAGGGACCCAAACTCCAGTCCCTCACCCTAAAGTCTCCTTGTCAGTCATCAGTCCCCTCAGAATCCCAGAGGTCCCCTCTCACCTTGTCTGGCTGTGGATGGCAAAGGAGCCATATGGAAGTCATTTGAAGACTGGTCTGCCAGACATTCGGTAATGAGCCCATCACTGTGTCCATTGTGACATCTTCCTTGGTGGTGGGTGGGGGCATCCGCATTGAGCTTGGGGCATTAGGGACCCAGAAATACCAGTCCAACTAGAAGAAGAAGAATCTGCAATCACTCAGAAACTCTGATTCAGGACCCTAGCCCCCAACTCTGTTCCTCAACTGTCCCCTAGACCAGACACTTCCTCTCACAGACCCAGGCTCTCAGTTGTCCAGACCTGACTCTGGTTGACTGCTGCATGCTGGGCAGAGCATGTGAAGATGCACATGGTAAGGAAATGGCAGAGCTGAGCCCGAGACTGGAAGGAGACAGGGAAACCTAGAGAAAAGAACAAAGCTTAGACAGTGCAGTTCCAAAGGAGATAAGGAAGTAAATGCTGATATCGTGGCATGTCTTTATGTTAGAATTAGTTAGTGTTCATTCATTCATTTATTCAAAAAGTCATGAACTACTATGTACCAGATATTATATAGGCAGTCTGAATATGTTGGTGGACAAAATAGACTGTAATAGAAAATAATAATAATAATAAACAGAATAACTAAGTCAAATTACACACAGTTTGTTAGGTAGTGATAAGAATATAAGTAAAGCAGGAAAGGGAGATAGGAGATGTAAAGGGGGTAGTTAATAATTTAATCAAGAGACCAGTCCTTGCTTTGCTGCTGATTAACTGCATTACCTTGGACTGACTGCTTAGCTTCTCTGAGCTGCTATTTATTTTACTATGAAAATAGAGATAATAATAGTTACCTTATAAAGGGACGGTTCATGCAAAGCCCCTCAGTCCATTGTAGGTATGTTTATAAGGTGGGGAGTGGGCAGGACCGAGAGGCTGGTTGGTCAAATATCCAGTGTTCAAAAGTGGTTAAAAGTAACAGGAGAGAGGTAGACAACCCAAAATAAAATGGCAAAAAGGAATAACAGGTTCTACACAAAGGAGGATAAACCTGTGGCTACTAAACCTAGGACAAGTTCCTCGGTTCTACCAGTCCCTGGGAGAATACAATTTAAACTCAAATGTGAAAATACAACATATTCACAATATGACCAAAGTATTTTTTCAAATATTTGAGAAGATACTGACTATACGTCATACTCTGTGGAGGGCGAGTAAATGTATACAAGCACATTGGAAAACTGTCAGAAAACTGTACATACCCATATCCTATGACCATCAATTTCACTTCTAGATACACACCCAACAGAATTGTACACATGACATTGTTCACAGCAGCAATGACATTAATGGCCTCAAAATGGAAACAAACCAAATGCCCGTCAATGGGAGAAAGGAAACAATAAAGTCCATCATCTTCACAAAGTGGAATAATATACATGAGAACAATGAACTACATGCTCCATTTCATAACAGCATGGGTAATTTTTAAATGTATTTTGAGACATTAATGAGTGCATTTTTGTGTTTTCATTTGTGTAACGTTCAAACAGGTAAAACCTGCACAGTATGAAGTGGTTAACTTTGGATGGGCAAGGGGTTTCTTGGGGAGCTGTTTGTTCTTTGATAGGTATGTCACCTCACTAAAAGTTCAATTTGTAGGCCAATGACATATAATATTAACTTATCTCTAGGTTTATTTTATTTTAATACAATTTTCACTCTCCCGCAAAACAGTTAAGAAAACCGAGGTTGCTCTCCTATTTCCAGAAAGTAGATTCAGGTATCTGGGCTATAATGCAGAAAAAAAGAGAAGTCATAGACTGATGTTGGAGCTGGAACAGCATCAATTCACTGTCCTGTTCCATTCAATTTACAGTTGAGATGCTGCTCGGGGAGTTTACACTTGCTGATTAAATTGGGGAGGTAAGTTTTTGGAATGTGGCATATGATCACAATATTTTTACACTAGAGGCCCGGGGCACAAAATTCATGCAGGGTGGTGCGCGGGGAGGGGTCCCTCAGCCTGGCCTGTGCCCTTTTGCAGTCTGGGAGCCATCAGTTGGACATTCTTAGCGCTGCTGTGGAGGCAGGAGAGGCTCCCGCCATCACTGCTGCACTTGCCAGCTGTGAGCCTGGGTTCGGGGGTGGGAGTGCTGTTCAACCAGAAGCTGGCTCACTGCTCCTTAGTGCTGTCCCTGCTCCCTGCCCACTGGTGGCGGGAGGGTCTGGGGGGGGGGCAATCGGGGGCCGGGCTGGTGGGGGGAGGGCCCGTGTGAGGTTGAGGTGCTGTAGTCCCGCCCCATCCTGCCTCTGTGGAGGCACCAGACTGTGCTGCCCCCTCTCCCACCGCCTCTTCCAAAGGGGCAGTGCTGGGACCACCATTGCTGGCCTGGCGTGCAGGCTCACTGGCCCCGCCCCCCACCCACTGGTTGTTCTGGAAGGTTGTTCCACTGTCCTGTCTAATTAGCATATTAGCTCTTTATTATATAGGATTGATTGTTTTACACATGTTTCTACTTTTCACATTCATTATTTCATTTGGGACAAGAGTTATATTCACTTAAGAGAAAGGATATTAAAAGTCAAAGAGATTAAATGGCTTTCTCAAGGCATAGGTCTAGGAAGAGAAAATCTTAACGCACTGCCTTTAATGAGGGTGATGAGAGAATGATGGCACAAAGAGAACCATGGAAGCTGAGGGAGAACAGTGTGGGTGCAGGAAGTTAAAGCTCATAATCAAATAAGTGTTACAAGTGCTCTGATGTGGATATTTCATGGGGAGAAGCATGAAAGAGAATGAGAAGGGTCTCTTGGATCATGTGGAGCCTGGTTGACAGATATGAGATCTACTACAGAGATTTTGGTCATGAAGGGCTTTTGAGGTGTTCATGGATGAATGGGGAAGGTACAGTCCCAGATACTTTGAGATATGACTTCACTCCCTGGTAGGGATGTGGTTTAATGAAGTGTGCATTCTCAGGGCCTGGTTATAAGTAATAGCTCTTAGCTGTTGGCTACAGTTATTGCATGGAGGGTGAAGGGATTCAAGGTATTGGTGTGAAGAGTGAAGGGGGAAGGAGCTAAAGGATGATTCAAAACAGTTCCAGCTGGCCTATGTGTACTAGAGAGAGGAATATGAATCTAGGAAGAGCTCAAGAAAGGCTATTTCTTTGTTATGGATTAAAAAATGGGGTAGAGGCCCGTGTGAGGCATGGCTCAGTGGTTGAGCATTGACCTATAAACCTGGTCATGGTTAGATTCTGTTCAGGGCATGTGCAGGGTTGCCAGCTGATCCCAAGTGTGAGGCATGCAGGAAGTAGCTGATCAATGATTCTCTCTCATAATTGATGTATCTATCTCTCTCTCTCTCACCCTTCTTCTCAAATCAATGAATAAAAAATTTTTTTTAATGGGGTAGAGGACTTGAAGGTAGTTCACTGGTAGGAGGGCACTTTTGCCTAAGAAGCTTGGTCCCAAGGATCATGGTACTGAGTTTGGGTTTAAGTTAAAATATATACAGTATTGAGACTACATCTAGAAATGGCCCTGCACTTGGCAGGCATGCAGGATGTCTGGATCCTCTGAGAGTGTCAGATGGTAGCAAGAAGGAAAGGGGAGGAAAAGCTAGGGTGGGATTTCATGGGCTTTGATGGGAATAATCTCCTTATTCTATGCTTAAGTAGGAAAATAGACAATAATTAGAAGAGAACCTGGCAGGGCCTGGGCAGACTCCCTATTGACTATGGTTCTGGCCTTATTAGTCCCTATGGCAGGTTAGAGGCATCTAAGAAGAGGCATGGGATCTCTGAGGAGGACAGTCCTTGGGTTTCTAGAATTGTCCTGAGACTTAGGAAGTGGGAATGGGAATAAGATGCTCCATGTGTGGAGGGACAGGGGCTGATGAGGGGTTGGGGTTATGTTCCCAGAAGAGCAAAGCTGAAAAAGGCTTCTGGTCAGAGGGCCTAAGGCAGCGGTTCTCAACCTGTGGGTCGCGACCCCTTTGGCGGTCGAATGACCCTTTCACAGGGGTTTCCTAAGACCATCCTGCATATCAGATATTTACATTATGATTCATAACAGTAGCAACATTACAGTTATGAAGTAGCAACAAAAATAATTTTATGTTTGGGTCACAACATGAGGAACTGTAAAGGGCCAGAAGGTTGAGAACCACTGGTCTAAGGAGCTCCCTTCTCTAGGGAGGGATCTTACCTCGGTCCTGGGCGTGGCACAGCCCCACCTCAGTGATCTCCCGACACCAGGCCTGCAGCTCAGGGTCCCCTCTCACGATGTCATCCCCGTGGTAGAAGAGGTGGACAATCCCCTCCACGTACCTGCCCAGAGAAGGGAGCTGAGCTCCTTGAGAGTAGAAGGCTCTAGCGTCTAGCTCTAGCCTCTGGCTGCTACTCCTTTTCTGTGGACTCTATCAAGCTGATTCTCACTGTACCTGGGAACAGATCTGACAAGATTTGCCTTTTGGGACATTCCGGAGCTCTTTCTACACACTAGTTAGAAAAGAAGGAAATGTGTGACATTGGTTTTAAGAATTCTGCCTGGCCAATGTGCCTCAGTGGTTGAGTGTGGACCTATGAACCAGGAGGTCACAGTTCAATTCCCAGTTGGGGCACATGCCTGAGTTGCTGGCTAGATCCCCAGGAGGGGCTAGCAGGCAGAAGCCAATCAATAATTCTCTCATCATTGATGTTTCTTTCTCTCTCTCCCTCTCCCTTCCCCTCTGAAATCGTACAAATATATTAAATAATAAAGAAAAAGAATTCCAAACACATGGTTTATAGTCACTCTTCATAACAAAATCCCTGATTCCACCAGATCACATGGTTTCACTCACCCACACAAGTCTGCCTACTTACACTGTTTATTTCAACCTTCCCATCCTCAGACCCTACCCACCATCTCCTCACTGTTCCTTATCTCTTCTCAATTGACTCTTTTGCTTCTCCTCTCTGGACTTTCTTATTTCATATTCCTTTGGCCTCATGGTGACCTCAGGTTAAAGCCCCATTCTCACTGTTCCTAATACCTTTTATTTCTCCAACTCTCACCCACCGAGCAATGATCTCCCAGAGCCGTAAAGCATCATGGGCATAGAGGGCACTTGGGATGCCCAGCAGGCCTCGGTCAGCCAGATCATCAGGAGGACAGAAGGAGCGGTAGGTCAGCTGAGCCATGGCCCGACGCATCAACTGCACATGGCCCCCTCCACCGGTGCTCCATCCCTGTGCCAATAGAAATGAGAGGACTTGAGGGGACAAACAGAGCTGGAGAACATGGCATACTATATAAAGTGGTCAGATGTGGCCTTTTCAGATTCAAAGACATTGGGATAAAGGGACAAGGCTCCTGGGTTAAAGGGTCAGAACAGTCACACAGGGGGGCTTGGAATGTTGAAAGTGACAGGACATTATGCAGACTTGGGTGAGTAGGTGGTCCCACAATCCACCTCCTTACCTTATCAAATATTCCTCCATCTGAGATGAGTTGGTTCCGTGCCCTCGTGTTGATGTCCATGGTGTAGCGGGTGTGTGGGATCAGGAGCTTGATGGAGAAGGTTGGAGGGGGTGGTTTATGTACAACATGCTTGGCTTTCTCTCCCTCTTGTTGCTTTCCTACCTGCTGGTGCTTTTGCCAGATAGTCTCCTCCCTCTCTGATCTCTTAGTCTCATGTTCTCCCATTGCTCTGTGAGTTGAACTTTGGAGTCTGACTGACCAGGATTTTAATCTTCACCACTTATTTTGATACTTGACCAAGATAATAAACCCTCTAAGCGTCCATCTCTTTATCTCTTTACATGGGATAACAATAGGGTCTCATCACGCGGTGCTGTAGTGATCCTTATATGTATAACATATGTATAATGTATGAGAGTGTTCAGTATATTGCCTATCACACAGACATCCTTTAATAGTAGCTCTTATCATTACGTTTATTATTCCTACCTTGAGTATAGGTGTCCTTTGAGAATCAGTCCTTTAACTTTTGATATTTTAAAATAATTTTTCTAGCATACACATCCATACAGTTTAAACTTGCCTTTCTACTAATTTTCAAAGCTGCTCCTCCAACCTCTAGTTGTTTTAGTATGCGTTTTTAAAATTTCAGGGATTGGGATGGGTAGGGTACTTTCAGTCAGAATTTAAGGACCAATATTGATCTACCCTCTTTAACAGCAAAAATTTGTTGTCAAATCACCTCCCACCTCCAATTAGGCACAGTTAGGGCTCTCTCTCCTGCTTTCCCTTTGCCCTTTGGAACAGCCATCTGATCCTCTTGTGCATTTCAGTTTGTTTTAGACAATTTCTTCTTTAACCTGAGATGGAGGATTCATGCAATATTGGTATTTATGTGAGTTGTTGATGCTGCAGAGAGGGAAGGGCCCAACTGATATCATTGGTACCAACATAACAAAGCAACTCACATTGGTCTGAAACCCCAGAAAGACCATTAAAGATGCTGAGTGTCACAGGAAACCCAAAGTCTACATGAGGAGGGAAGCAACCAGAAGCCAAAGAACTAACCATAATAGCAAGAACTACTATTTGTTGTCGCATTTAGTCTATATAACGCTGTTATTCACCTCCACGATAGAGTGCCCATTATCCCCATTTTGAGATGAGGACCCTGAGCGCACATCAGGTAAGAACTGAGTCCAGGATTCAGGATCCAAACACCAGCAGTCTGAATGCACAGCCTGCACAGGTAACCTTTAAGAAGGGGGCAGGCCTAGCCCTCTGGGTGGCCTGATAACAACTCAGTTGTTTGCTGTGGGATGAAGATGTTATGGTGAGGGGAGACAGGTGTAGAGGGGCTGTGGAAGGGGGATTTTGAAATGTAAAAGTTGGTTCAATCACTGAGATATACAGAAGATGGTGATGCAAAAGCATCATAAAGTCAATTAATTCCAACATCACAGAATTCTGTTAAGGTCTATCTTGTCTATGTTACCTCAGGACCCAAAGGGGTCACTGCTACCAATGGACAGGTTTGGAGATGAAGGTTGGGACTCCTGGAAGAAACACAATTCAGACATTCTACCCAGCATGCACTCACATATCTTGCTACCACTTCAAACTCCATGTATCTAAAACTGAACATATCATCTTTGACTTGAAAATGGGCTTCTGCTGAATGTATTGTTTCTGACAACTGTTCTGGTTCATAAGCTTGTACGATTTTTGCTCCTACTGCTGGTGTCATCAAGATTTCAAGAATGTTTTTAAAGCAAGCACATGGCTATTTTTTATATCTTCTGGTTAGCAATAGATTCTAGGCTCACTATTTTATAAAATTACAATATTTTTGGATCAATACACCTGTATTGAATGGGAGGGCTCCTAGTTGTTGCAGAAGCTCAGACCTCGGAGCTTTCCCTCCAATCTTGCACCCAGGCATGCTGCAACTACTATTTCCTCTCATCACAAGGTCTTTGCATTTTCCTTTCCGTTGATCTAACTACCATGTCATGCACCTCTTATTGGGCAGGTTAAATAACCTCTTGGGCTGGTCTTTTCTCCCTTTGGCCTTCTACTTAATGAATCCTAAATTGTGGTGGAACATTCTCCATCAAAAATATAGTGTTTATTGTTCTCTGTCTTGATTTCAACTTTATATCCAGATTCTGTTCTCTGGTTATTTTTTTATGTGTATCATTTTCTTGCTAGTTAAATGCTAGCTCTGTGAAAGCAGATCAATACTTTTGTTTATCAAATTATATCCTTGCTCTACAGCAAACTCTGCTGGAGAATATCAGAGCTGCTGTAGAATAAGTGCTGAATATTTGCTAAGTAACTTGATTTAATACAATAGATGGCATCTCTCTGTATTATTCAAACTGCATAAGAATCTATGATTATCTCAAAATTAAATAATTTAAACATTAGAAATAAAGCCACAAGGGCAAGGTCCTGACACAATAATTTCCTCTTTTCTGTTCACAAATTGCTATAAAGATTTTTTATCCCAATAACATGGACACTCATTCAATTAGAAGAAACTTTCTTAACTTCCTTCCAAATAAGTGGCTTATGCTTTTTAAATCCTAGAGAATTGTTGCTTTGTTTCCTTCCTCTGGGATGTGAGGGAGATGGGACATGGAGGGTAGAGGATGTACCTTGAAGACAGGGTGCAGTCCTGGGAGGCACCTCATGGTGGCCACAACGATGACCTCACCCAGCATATGAATGTTCAGCAAGTGATACTGGGTCTCATGAACAAGGAAATCTGAACTTCGGACCCAGGTCTTTGCCAGGAGCCAGGCAAGTGGAGGATCTGAGGGCAGGAACAGTGGTGGGGTGGGGCAGCTGGGGCTGGGAGGCTGGATCTGAAACAAAGAGGAGCTAAGCATTCACTGGCTTCATCCTGTTAGAAACTATGCTTATTATTCTGAGGAAACACTGGTGACTAAGATTATTGTCTCCCAGGGATTATAATATAGTAGGAGGATGAAGGCCCCTCCACTCACCCTCTTAAGTGCTGTGGGGACGTGTCAGTGCCATGATGGTCAGGTTCAAAGCAGGAGGAATTGGAAAGAGGGAATGCAGTATGATTGAGAGAAACTTGATGAGGGTGTGAGTTAGGATGGTAGAATCGAAAGGAGAAGTTGGACATGTGAGATAACTGACAGTTCTTATCAACTGATTGATGAGAACAGTAAGAATGAAAACATATTACCACCAAAGGAGAAAATATGTATAAGAAAGAAGGAATATTCCACAGAATCATAGGTCAAAAAGAGATTAATTAGCCTTATGGTGAGAACCGACAGAGTGCATTCTAACTCTCAAAGAGGCAATTTCAGGTGAGTAGTGAGTAGACTGTAAGGTAGAAAGGAGATATTGGATATAAGGACAGGTGTCACTGAATGATGCAGGGGTGGGCGACAAGAGCCTGCTGTCTGTGTCCCATGGTAGAGGTTGGGGATGAACACAGAGCAGTGTTGGGAGGAGGTTTCTCAGAACACCTCACCTGGATGACTATGGGTAGCAGCTTCCCACTGGGTTCCATCTTCAGCATGACAAGGGGGGCAGCCAGGTACTGCTGCTCTCCTTGGATCACATTGGCTTGAATTCCATCCAGTAGGATGAAGTCAGCCTCAAACAGGGAACCTTTCTAAGGAAAGAGGAATGTACCTATGGTTAGAGTTGAAAGCATTCTTCCCCATGGCCAAGGCAAAGGGGAAGAATGTAAAGACAGTCACTCTCTTTTCTTGCCATTATCCTACATGAGTACCTGAGTCCCAGTGGCTGAACTGAAGGAAGCACCAGAACATCAAGTTCAAGTTCTCTTATTTTACAGGGAGGACTAAGACCCCATGAAAGGAGTCTTCCCTAGAGACATGCAGCTTGTCTGTGTCAGAGGTAGTATTAGGACTAAGTATGCCAGTTGATTCTGTAGCACAGGTATGCCAAGCTCTCCCCTTGTCAGGCTGCCCAAGCTCCTTTCCCCACCATCTCCTAATGGTCAGCTTTATTGGCAGAATCCAGCTTCGAAGCTTTTCCCCACATCATCACCTCTAAGTTTTTCCAGCAGAGGACTCTACACCCAGGGACAGTGGGTTACCACAGCCTCCCTTTCCAGACTCAACTTTGGTCCCTCCCCTTCACCACCTCTACTCCTCTCACAGACAAGGAGAAGACAATCAAGGGCTGGAGGCTGTACCTGGAGTTCTTTCTCCAGCTGGGCCCGAAGCTCTTCCATCCCCGAGGGCAGCACCAGCCGGGAGGGCAGAGAGGTGGAGCGTCTCAACACCATGGGGTTGGCGCCATTGAGGAACTGGTAGCCAAAAAGCTCATCATCCTGCCAGCGCTGGTGAACCTTCTCTGTGGGGTGAGAGTGGAGGTTAGGAGGAGGATATTCACCACAACCTGATGTTCCTCTCCTTCAGGCTCTAATATAGGGATTTAGTCACATGACTCCTTCATACCCAGCCCACATATTTTCATTCATGAGGCCGTTGTGAGATCTCCAGGTGTAAGTTCTTTTTTGGCAAGAAGTTTTGGGGACTATGGAATGTGACACATACCTCATTGATAGGAACCTGGGAAAACCACTGACCAGCCATGGCAGTCTTTTGTCCCCAGAAGATCTGATCAAAATCTTCCAGGCGTTTCCAGGAGCTTGGGAAGGTGTAAACATATTTGAGGACCATCTCCATATGCCTAGAGCAGATATCAAAGATGAAACCACCAATTTACCAAATCCTACCTGTTCCTGGATCCACCAGCCCCACCTCACTCTGACCATTTCCTCACCCTGCAATCACTGTCCACTCATAGTCCAGCCTCTTCTGCTCATGGAATCTCATATTTGAAGGCAGATCATCTATACTGCCTGCAGCAAGTTTCATGGGTAACCCTTCCTTCCAGGTGGCCCAGCTAGGATATGGGGACAAAGGTTAATGGAGGGGGTAGAAGTCATTGAAGGAGGAAGTTGTCAGGGAAGGGGGTTATAATTGGGAGGCTTCTAATAGGGTGATCACCAGTAGATTTGCTGTCTTTCCTCCAGTTCCTTTTCTCGATGCTTCTGGAACACATCCAAGGTATTTTTTCCTGCCAGGCGGGCTGGGGAGACATCAAAGCAATTCTCCTCAATGCTTTCTTCAATCTCCTGCTATGCCCTGACTTCTTCCAGTATCCTCTTTATTTTTATTTTTAACTGTTGACAGTATTATAGATGTCCCTCAATTATTCCCTCCTTTCTACCCCCCTCCTTGCCCCTGCCCCACTTGAGGTCTTCACCACACTACTGGCTGTACCCATAGTTATACATGCATATATATTTATAAGTTCTTTGGTTTTAATCTCTTCCCATCTCCCCTCACTCCCCACCCCACCTCTGAGTATGTCAGTGTGCTCCATGCTTCTATGTCTCTGGATCTATTTTGTTCAGTTTATTGTGTTCATTAGATTCCACTTATAAGTGAGATTATATGATACTTGTCTTTCTCTGACTGGCTTATTTCACTCAGCATAATATTCTTCAGGTCAATCCATGCTGTTGCAAAGGGTAAGAAATCCTTATTGTTTGCAGCTGCATATTATTCCATTGTGTAAATACACCACAGCTTTTTTATCCACTCATCTAATGATGGGCACTTGAGCTATTTCCAGATCTTAGGCATTGTAAATAATGCTACAATGAACATAGGGGTGCATATATTCTTTCTGATGGGTGTTTAGGGCTTCTTAGGATATATTCCTGGAAGTGGGATCCCAATCTCCTATTTCTTAACTGTATGGCATCGTACTCTTTTGATTTTTTCTCTGTCCCTGTCTCCTCTGCTTAGTTCCCTAGTCATTCACCTTTCCCCACTCCCTTTTCTTAATTTCACCAATCTTCAATCTCATATTTTTCCTGAGAGGAAAATCCAATTTTTGACACCTTATTGTAAACCTTAACTAAAATTTTTCTATCTACCCTTGTTCTTCATCACAGTATCTATAAATTTCATTCTTAATCAGCTGGAATGTCCATACTTATCCTACATTACTCCATATTCCTTTGTTAATTTCCCCTGGCCTGGTTCTTTCCTGTCCACACATTAAGCTGTTCTCCAAAATGACATATTTCAAGTGAAGTACACTTACCTCCTCTGACCTCAACCTACTTCCACTGTCTCCTGTTCTCTGGGATAAGGTATTCTATGTGCGCCAAACCAAATAATGGATCCACATTGCTACTTTACCTAGTTTCATCTCACCTGTCCTCAACTTCACATAGTTTATAGTTGGTAACCTGGCTTAACCCTGCCCTCATCGGTAACAGATTCTCCCTTTGCTGTCCTCATTCATATTCCCCACCCTCCCCTCCCCAGGCAGTTCGCTCCCTGCCCTCACAGTTTTCTTTCATGAGAACATGGAACACAACTCTTCACAAACCCGCTCTCCACGTCATATCATTTATTTGCTTCCCTTCCCTGCCTCCTCTCAGGGGCCACATGTGCTAGCCTTACCTGTCCCTGCCCTCACTGGTTCCCAGTCACACGGAGATTCCTTTCCACTTTACTTTAGCTCTTCTGTTTCCCAGCGTGGCTGCACCTCCCATTCCCTTGCTCACCTTTGTGGGAGGTAGGATCTACACATCACTCATTTCCCTGTCCAGTCCCACTTCCAGCCTTTGTAATTATATGTTTAACTTTTCCCTATTTTCCTGTCTTGGCCACCTTTAACCTACTGAGCATGTACTTTCTCAATCCCTAGGGCCTTCCTCAGTGATATCCCTGTCTCCCTCCACCTCCACTACTCCCTGGGCCCCGCACCCACTTCCCTGAGGCGGCCCCTCACCGGTGCCCTCGGGCAGGGTCAGCACGCCCTCGCCCTGCACCCAGCGGTAGCAGGGGAAGGCGGCCTCCTCTAAGGCTCCTGGGCCCTGCACGGTGATGCGGTCGCAGAACCAGGCGTCGTCCACCAGGGAGTGGTGTTTGCGCAACTTCACGAACTGCAGTGGCCCCAAGTCCTGGGGAACGTCCTGTTCGAACTCCTCCACCTGTGGGGGACAGAACCTGGTAGACCTGGAACGCGGGGTTGAGACCCTGAGTGTTTTTTTAATTGAGGACTGAGCATCATCACCTACCCTGCCCATGAACAGCTCTCACCGCGCCCGCGCTCTCGGAGGACTTTCCCTTTGACCATTGACCCCAGAGTGATACTGGCCTGGCATCAATTAGGGAAGTAGTGGAGGCTGTGAGGACCACAGACTCGGACAGGGAGAGAGGGGTTGAGCCCAGCCTGGCTCTGGCTCTGAACCTCTCACCCACCCAGATGCTGGCGTCCCTTCTCACTAGAAGTTCCAGCACGGATGCCCATCACTGGCTCCTCGCCTCCAGCGTCCTGCCCGCCCTCATGCGGGGAGCCCAGCCAGGGTGTCTGAGTCGCAGCTTTCCTGCCCACCTGGCCCCGCGCTGGCCGCAGCTGCAGCTCCAGTTCTGCCTCCCCGCGCTCCCCGACCAGCCACAGCTGCACGTGGTTGAAAGACCCAGAGAAGATCCAGGCCCCGGTGGCCACGTGGATGCGGTAGCGGCCCATGGCAGCAGGTGGGCTCGCCTGGGTGTCAGAGGTTCTGTTACTGATACCAGACACAGATTCCGCGTCCAGGCTTCGTCCTGCTGCCTCAGGACAAGTCCGGGGCTTAATAAAGCAGCACTGTGTGTGACACCTCACTCAGGATTGGGCCCCACCCCAGCAAACCAGAACCTGGGATTAGCCCAGAGGGTGGGGGAAAGGCGGCTGCTCCTCTCAGCACAGTGCTAAGAAGTGGGCTTGGAGGAAGATGAGGGGCTGAGCCTGGGTGAGGGCAAGAGATGGAGAGGGGAAGGGCGCATACACCCAAGTTTTTTTTCTAGGCCCTCATCCCCCCTTCTCTCTACACCAGGGGGCAGTTTTACTACTAAACAGCAGTTTCTGAAGGGGCCCTCTTCTTGCTGGCAGTGCTTGATGTCCTTGGGCCATTGTACCCACTCTCTCTTCACCTATGAGGGCTGCTTGCTAAAGGAGCATTGGGATGATCATTGTGGGCCATATAGGGCCCTTCTTCTTCTTTAAAAATTTTTTAAAAAATGTTTTTTGTTTTTAAAGTTTATTCATTTTTGTTTATCCTCACTTGGGGATATTTTTCCTCTGATTTCTAGAAAGAGTGGAAGGGAAGGGGAGAGACATACACAGAGAGAAACATCTATGTGAGAGAAACACATTGACTGATTGCCTCCCACAGGCACCCGGACTGGGACCTGGCTAGAGCCTGCAATGGAGATAGGTGCCCTTGATGGGAATCGAAACAGGGTCCCTTCAGTCCGAGGGCTGACGCTCTATCCACTGAGCCAAACTGGCTAAGGGTAAATATATTTTCTGTTGATTTCAGAGAGAGGAAGGGAGAGGGAGAGAGAGATAGAAACATTAGTGATGAGAGAGAATCATCCTGCACACCCCTACTGGGGATTGAGCCTGTAGACCTGGCATGTGCCCTGATGGGAATCAAAAGGTGACCTCCTGCCCTAACCAGTTTGGCTCAATGTATACAGCGTCGGCCTGCGGACTGAAAGGCCCACTTTTGATTCCGGTCAAGGGTATGTACCTTGGTTGCGGGCACATCCCCAGTAGGGAATGTGCAGGAGGCAGCTGATCGATGTTTCTCTGTCATCGATGTTTCTAACTCTCTATCCCTCTCCCGTCCTCTCTGTAAAAAATCAATAAAATATATTTTTAAAAAAGGTGATCTCTTGGCTCACAGGTGCATGCTCAACCACTGAGCCACACTGGCAGCACAGAAGGCCCTTCTTGTGGGACATTCCAGTGGTCAGGGTTAGTTAGAGTGTTTCCTGTAATAGGACTTTTGGTGTCCATGCACCTAGAGTAGGCAATGTATTCCTTTTCTCCCTTTTGTTTTCTATCCACATCCCCATTTCAAGACAGATAACCAATGTGAATATCTACTGTTTCTGCTTGCCCACTCCTTTCTGTTGATAGGATTGCTTTATATGGTTTGAGTTATTTCTACCACAAAAATGAATCACACTCTACATTTTATTTTCCACAGTTAACAATATATGGCCCAGGCTGGTGTGGAACAGTTGGTTGGAGCATTGTACAGTACACAGAAAGGTTTAGGGTTTGATTCCCAGTCAGGGCACATACCCAGGTTATCAGTTTGATCCCCGGTCCAGGTGTACAGAAGGCAACCGATTGATGTTTCTTTCTCTCTCTCTCTCCTCTCTCTCTTTCCCTTCCTCTCATTAAAAAAACCCACATGATGATAATATTTTCAGATCCATAAATGGAGATTTAACTGCTCTCCTTGAAAGCTTGAAAAATTACTCTCTTGATGGGCATTCAGTATTAACTATCATGAGTGCTTTAATGAAAACCTTTGTATGTATACTCTTATATTTATAGGATAGATCCCAGAAATGAGATTTCACACTAAAATGCATGTATATAATTTGTATTAGATGTTGTATATCCTTTTTAAACCACTATTTTGAGGTATGCTGGACAGGCAAAGTCTGCACATATTTGATTTGTAAAATTCAATGAATTTACCAATAATTGTACACTAATGTATATTACTGTCAAATTGTTTCCCAAAAGGCTGCAGCATGGTACAGAGGGCCCTTTTCTCTGCATCTCCACTACCATAGAAAGTTATAATTTAAAAAAATTTCCAATAGGATGGGTGTAATTTTCAAAAACAGTGAAGGGCCTAAGATTTTACTCAACTTAAAAACAATAAGGTTTGACTACTTGCTATTTGAGGAATGGTACCAGAAGACACAAAACTTATAGTTTGGTAACAAAGGGGATATTATTAGCCAAAGCAAAAGCAATAGCCACAGTTCATATTCACATCAGTTGCTCATGCCCTCCTAAGTACCATGAGTGTGATGCAGGTGGATCTAGGTGAGTGGCAGCACACACATTTTAGGAGAGGACCGTGAGTTTGGGGAACTCACCACTTTTGTGGTAAGCAGTTCCATGTCCATTCTCTGTCTCCAGGAACATGACCTCATCACTCAGGGTTGCTCACTGCAAAAACAACCTTGATACATTTCTGAAGTAATGAGATGTCAGGGCTTTGAATTTCTGACATACCCAGTATGAAGACATAGGGGCATTCAGGGTCCATAGCAGATCGCCAATCCCAATACAATGATATGTTTTATCTGCTTAATCTCTTCTAAAAGCTTCATAATGAATATAAAATAAAACATAAGTTCCTCACCAAGGTGTGGTTGCCACAGTTAAACCTACTCTTAGTTTTTTTTAAATAAATCTTTATTGTTCAGATTATTACAGTTGTTCCTTTTCCCCCCCATAACTCCCCTCCACCCAGTTCCCACCCCACCCTCTGCCCTTACCCGCCCCCACTGTCCTCATCCATAGGTGTACGATTTTTGTCCAGTCTCTTCCCCCACCCCCCACACCCCTTTCCCTCCCGAGAATTGTCAGTCCACTCCCTTTCTATGCCCCTGATTCTATTATATTCACCAGTTTACTCTGTTCATCAGATTTTTTATTCACTTGATTTTTAGATTCACTTGTTGATAGATATGTATTTGTTGTTCATAATTTTTACCTTTACCTTTTTTCTTCTTCTTCCTCTTCTTAAAGAATACCTTTCAGCATTTCATATAATACTGCTTTGGTGGTGATGAACTCCTTTAGCCTTTTCTTATCAGTGAAGCTCTTTATCTGACCTTCAATTCTGAATGATAGCTTTGCTGGATAAAGTAATCTTGGTTGTAGGTTCTTGCTATTCATCACTTTGAATATTTCTTGCCACTCCCTTCTGGCCTGCATAGTTTCTGTTGAGAAATCAGCTGACAGTTGTATGGGTACTCCCTTGTAGGTAATTGACTGTCTTTCTCTTGCTGCTTTTAAGATTCACTCTTTGTCTTTTGCTCTTGGCATTTTAATTATGATGTGTCTTGGTGTGGTCCTCTTTGGATTCCTTATGTTTGGGGTTCTATGCGCTTCCTGGACTTGTAAGTCTATTTCTTTCACCAGGTAGGAGAAGTTTTCTGTCATTATTTCTTCAAATAGGTTTTTAATATCTTGCTCTCTATCTTCTTCTGGCACCCTCATAATTCGGATGTTGGGACGCTTGAAGTTGTCTCAGAGGCTCCTTACACTATCTTGATATTTTTGGATTCTTTTTTTCTTTTTGCTTTTCCGGTTGGGTGTTTTTTGCTTCTTCATATTTCAAATCTTTGACTTGATTCTTGGGATCCTCTTGTCTGCTGTTGGATCTCTGTATATTATTCTTTATTTCAGTCAGTGTATGCTTAATTTCTAGTTGGTCCTTTTTCATGTCCTCGAGGGTCTCACTAAATTTATCAGTGGTTTCTAGAAAATTCTTGAAAAACCTTGTAAGTGTGGTTTTGAACTCTATATCCAGTAGTTTGCTTTCCTTCATTTCTGTCATTTGTTATCTGTTTCTTTGTCTCTGCATTTTTTATGCTTCCCTGTGTTGATAGACTGGCTTTCTGTGCTAGGTGTCCTACAGGGCCCAGTGGCTCAGCCTCCCCAATTACCTGATGTGGACACTCTTGGTGCACCCCTTTGTGGGCTGTGTGCACAGTCTTGTTGTAGTTAAGCCTTGATTGTTGTTGGTATCACTGGGAGGAATTGACCTCCAGGCCAATTGTCTGTGAGAATCAGCTGTGTCTACAGTGGGAGAACTTCTGTGCTGAAGACACCCTTATGGGCAAGACACATTAAGATGGTGAACCCATGAGTTTTGATAGAGCACCCTATAACTTTCTGTGAATCCAGTACTATAGCAGCAAGGCTATTATCTCAGGCTCTTTGCCCTGTGGGTCTTCACTCTGCATGAAAACAGTGACTACTGAACATCTAACATGCCTTACCAGAAAAAGGACTCAGCATGGAACTACAGCTACGTCACTCCCCCAGATCTCTATGCCTGATCTTTGGTATATCCTTTAAACCTTATGCTTTCAGACTCAGCATTAGCCTGACCCTTAAGTGAATTCCAAGTCCACATTTTTGCTAACTTCTAATCTAGACATCTTTATGCAATGTTTCATTTCTTAGTTATATTCAGGCTAATAAATGACAAAGGAATGATGGAGTTAGAATACCAACAGTTTTCAACTCCTAATGAAATAATACATCTAAGAAATGATTTTGTGGCTAAATGCACAAAAAGAGACATTGCCAATGGTTATATGCCTCTGGTAGAAATATTTTGCACCAACTATGAAGGCACCTTGAGACATAAAACTATTAGGCTTTCTCATAGAATCTATAGATATAACTACCAACATATAGGAAGTATAGGGGATAAAGAAACATGTTAAACCATCAGAAAATAACCAGCAATATACATCTGGGGAGACAAAAAATCTTGTTTCATCAGCATAAAAATGGAAAGAAATGAAAAAAGAGAAGAAAATGAGACATACAGATGAAATATAGGTGACTTCAGAAACAATTGCAACATATGAGCCATAAATAACATTGATTTTGTATTTTGGACTTGTCTGGGGATTGTTGCTTTTCACTACAAATCTTTTGTGTCAGTAGAATATTTGAACATAGTGTTGTGATAAAAATCACACAAAAATGTCTACAACTGTAAATAATAAATGAATTTCAGGCAAAATGAATATAAGAACATTGATGTTATAGTGAAAAGGGGCTAGAATGCAGCAAGAAGTGTGAGAGATCAAGGCCAGAATTGATGGTCCGAGAGCTGAACCAGAACTGCAGCTCCAGGATGTCTCTGATTTCTCTTTCCATCTTGGACAGGCAAGGTTAAATTGCAAATGCGAATGAAGCCCACCTAGGCTGCAGAGGGGGCAAAGACTACCTGATTTGGGGGAAGAAGTCTCTGCTTATAGTTCCAAGCTCTGTTTATAATTATTTTCATTAGCTCATTTATACTGAATTTATTGGGGTTACATTGTTCATTCTATATATATAAAAGCCAAGCGGACAGAATGACCGGAACGACTGGTTGCTATAATGCACACTGCAGTGGCTAACTGGCAGATTGGGGCCCTGATTGGCCACCCCCAACCTCCCGTGGCCCTTCCCCTCAGCCGGCCCCGGCCCTGATTGGAACCCCCCAACACCCCCAATCAGGGCAGGCCTGCTGGACCCCACCCATGCACAAATTTGTTCACCGGGCCTCTAGTAAAATTATATAGGTTTCAAGTGTACAGTTCTGTAATACATCATCTGCACATTGCATTGTGCCTTCACCATCCAAAGTTTAGTCTTCTTCTGTCATCATTTATCCCCAGTTTACTCTCTTCCACCTTCCCACCCACCCCCTCACTATCCCCCCACGCCACCCCCTGCATTCCCTCTTGTAATCACCATACAGTTGTCTGTGTCCATGAGCTTTTTATCTTACACTCTTCACTGATTCATTAACTCTTGTCTAATATATTTGCCTTATTATTTCCTCAGTCTAACTTATTACTTGCCTACTGGTGCTGGTCTCTGTCCTGATGACCCAAACTTAGAAGCTATCCCTCCCAGAATGTTGTTGCTTATGTAGTCACACAACACATTTTCTACATGTTGGCATAATGGAGTGAAGGATTATTTCAACACCTAATGCAGCCAGGACAATGACACTTACTAGTACTGTAAGGCACTTATATTGTTAAATGTTTTATGGCTATTCCTGACAACAGAATTTCCCTCTGCTGTTTTTATTCCCGGTACTTCCCCTACACCAACCACACACACACACACACACACACACACACACACACACACACTCCATGTTGCTCAGGTCTCTCACTCTCCCTTATCTTTTTTTTTTATTTCTAGTCCCTCTCACAATGCTCTCCTTCTCCCCATTTCTATTTCAAATATTATTAGAAAGCACAAATTCTTTCCATTTTATTTTATAGAAGAATTCAAATAATTTGATCATTTATTGTTTGAGCAGCATAATATAAAGGTAGAGACTTTGGGAGACCATTATCAGGTTCAATTCTTTGCCATTTTCTCTTTCCCAGGAGTTGTAAATAGAAGGAAGTAGAGAGTGATTCTCCCAATTATATAAGTGCCACCAACACTTGCAAAGGAAAAGTGGCTAAGTTCACTTTTTTGTTGGCTGGTGGAGGAGGGTGGCTGGGTGGGAGGTAATCAACCAAAGACCTTGCATAACCGGTGGACACAGACAATAGGGTGGTGAAGGCCTGGGGTGGGGCAGGCAAAATGAATATATGAATTGGTGGACCCATCCATCTAAGAGAGTTTTTCAGGCTGGAGGGCGTCACTGGGACAAAAAAGGGGACATATGTACTACTTTCAATAATGAAGATGTAAAAAAATACCTTTAATTTAATCCTTGAAAAAACGTAGTGAGGTAGCTATTGCTGTACCATTTTTAATATATGAAGACATTCAAGTTCAAAGAGATGAAGTGATGTTCACAAAGGCGCTCAAAATGCTGGTGGATGATCCCAGAAGGTGTCATGAGCACCCACTGATTCATATCATAACCACCCATTCTCTATTCGAGCCTATGGGTGTTGGCTTTGGCTTTAGTTTTCTACTGAACCTTCTCCTAAATCTTCTTTATGGCCTCTTGAATTTTAAATCCCAATTTTTTTCTCAGTGGTCATGGTTGTCAAAACCTGTGATACCCTGTTTTTTTGTCTTTTAGCTGCATTGTTGGCAGAGGTTCCTGTTGCAGTTCATTGACCTCTGGCCACTCTTCTGTTTCATTTGGATCCCCTGGGGTTCAGGGAGCAGAGGAAGTGCATGTCCACAAACCACATCTCCTTCAGCCTCAACAAATCCTGACCTGTTTTATTTCCTGTCCTCGACTAACCAATCCTAGAAGAGTAATATGAGTATATACAGTATATAACCCTGTAACACCCAACCTACAATCATGAAATAAATTGCTCTGATGCTGATATATTCCATAAGGCCTGCGCTTTTATTCTTTTACTTATGTTTTAAAAATAAATACCAAAAGATGATAGGTCTTTTATAATCGGCAAAGATAAACCTGATTCAAAATTCTAAAATCTGAGTTTTGTATATAGGAGTCAGTATGATACTGACTCATTGTAATTACACCAAATCATATGTGCAGAATTTTATTTCCAAGTTAATACAAATATACTTTCCCTGTTTTATTTTATTTTTTTTTACTAAGAAAAAAGCTCATTTTATTTAAAAATGGAAACTAAGGAGAAAATAAACAAATGGGTCTACACAAAAATAAAAAGCTTCTGCACAGCAAAAGAAACCATCAACAAAACAACAAGAAACCTGTTTTATTTTATATTTTTTATTTTTTATTTTTAAAATATATTTTATTGATTTTTTACAGAGAGGAAGGGAGGGGGACAGAGAGTTAGAAACATCGATGAGAGAGAAACATCAATCAGCTGCCTCTTGCACAACCCTGCTGGGGATGTGCCTGCAACCAAGGTACATGCCCTTGACTGGAATCGAACCCGGGACCCTTCAGTCCGCAGGCCGACGCTCTATCCACTGAGCCAAACTGGTCAGGGCTAACCTGTTTTATTTTTTCATTGATTTTTTTTTTACCACTTCATCATTTAATGTGTTGCATTGTTGTGGGTCAGTCTAAGTTATTATTTGACTTAAATTTTTTTGTTTTATGCAGAGGAGGTTGGGAGGGGGATGGTAAGAGATCAACCAAAGGACTTGTATGCATGCATATAAGCATAACCAATGGACACAGACAGTAGGGGGTGAGGGCCTGTGTTGGGGGGAGGGAGCGTGCTGGGGAAAAAAGGAGACATATGTAATATGATCAACAATAAAGAATTAAAGAAAAATAAAAGATAAAGATGCACCAGACATCAGGCTAAGCTTGTAAATGGAAGCTTAGTAAATATCCAATACATACAAAAATAAATTGTACTTAGGACCCCCACCCCCAAATTTTTTGTTTTTGTTTTATAAAGTACTTAAATTTTTGGTTTTTCTTTTGTGGTAAAATAAACATAACATGAAATTTACCACTTTAACCGTTTTTTAGTTTACAGGTTAGCGGCATTAAGTATATTGACATTGGTGGACCCATCCATCTAAGAGCGTTTTTCATCTTCTATAACTGAAACTCTGTACCCATTAAACAAAAACTCTCCATTTCCTCCTCCCACCAGACCCACCAACCACTACTGTACTTTCTATCTCCATAAATTTGACAACTCTAAGTACCTCATATAAATGGACACATGCAGTATCCTCTGTGACTGGCTGATTTTTCTTAACCAAATATTCTCAAGTTAAGCCATGTTATGCCATGTATCTGAATTTGCTTCTTTTTTAAGGCTGAATAATATTCTGTTCTATGTATATGTCACATTTTGCTTATCCATTCAGCTAGTGATGGATACTGGATTGCTTTCACCTTTTGGCTATTGTCAATAATGCTGCTGTGAATATAAGGGTACAAATAACAAATGAGTCCCTGCTTTGAATCCTTTTGGCTACATACTGGCAGTGGGATTACTGGATCATATGCTAATTCAATTTTTAATTTTTTGAGGATCCATCACACTGTGACTGCACCATTTTATGTTTCCTGCATCAGTGCTGGGGAGTTCAGTTCCTCCACACCCTTGTCAGCACTTATTTTCTGTTTTGTTGATAAGTAGAGTTAATTTTTTTTTTTTTGAGAAGACGAAGGATCTGTATTTATTTCCGGGCCTCTGAGCAGGGTGGTCACCCGAAGCGTTACTTCTTGTAGGACACTGCGTCAGAGCGCGGGGAACAGAACAAAGAACCAGCCAAGAAGAAAAGGAGAAAAGAAACGAAATGACTGAGTTAATGGGCACTTTGGGGCTTCTGCTTTCTGTTTACCCGACAAGCAACACCACCCCCTTGTCCCACAGCCTGCACCGACCTTGGCCTCTTGGTCTGAGTGTGGGCGCCCGCGCACCCGATGAGCTCCACGGGAGCAGTGCCCGCCTCCGCAGGCTACGGGTCGGCTGGCTGCTGACCAGGTGCATGTTTGCCTACAAGCTGGGTCTCCACGACCTGCCCCAGTCAGTTGCCTTTTTCAGTGCCATCGACATAGACGGTGTCTCAGGAAGGAAGTGACCATGGATTGTAAAACCCCCTCCAACCCGACCGGGATGGAAAGGAGATAGGGGATTCCCCAGGGCGCAGCGCTGGATATCTACCAGGTCCTGGAACTCACCAAAGTCTCCCTGGAGAGTAGAGTTCATTTTTTATGTGGTGTAATGTAAGGGTCCATCTTTATTCTTTTGCATGTGGATATCCAGTTTCCTCGTCATCTTCATTTGTGGAAAGAACTATCCTTTACCCATTGAATGGTCCTGGAACCCTTGTTAAAAAAATCAAAGGGTGAGGGATGGGAACATCTATAATAGTGTTGACAACAAAAATACAGTGAAAAGATGAATAAGCGTTCTTTTGGGTGAATCTTCAAAAAAAATCAATGGACTATATACGTGAGGATTTATTTCTGAGCTCCATATTCTATTCCATTGGTCTATATCCTCATGCCAGTAACACACACTTTTAATCACTATAGTTTTATAGGAAATTTTGAAATGGGAAAGTGTGAGTCCTCTACCTTTGTTTTTGAAGATGTTTTGCCTATGCAGGGTCCCTTGAAATTCCATGTGAATTTAAGGATGGGTTTTCTATTTCCACAAAAAAAGTCATTGGGATTTTGATAGAATTGCATTGAATCTGTACATTGCTTTGGGTAGTAGTCATCTTTAAAATAGTCAACCTTCCAATTCATGAATACAGGGTATATTTCCATTTATTTAGGTCTTCTTTAATTTTGTTCATTGATGTTTGGTAGTTTTAATTATACAAGTCTTTTGCCCCTTGGTTAAATTTATCCCTACAAACTATTTTTTATATTTTTGATGCTATTCTAAATGGAGTTGTTAATTTCCTTTGTATATTATTCCTTGCTAATATACAAAAACACAACTGACTTTGTGTATTGATTTTGTATCTTGCCATTTTGCAGCCTGGTTGAAAAGTAAGGGGAATGAATACACCCCCATGTTTTATTGCTGGAAATACAGTATATTTGGGTTTGAGTCCAAATGGCATGAGTCTAGGGCCCATGCTTTTCATGTCTATGGGATAGTGTCTCCCCATATTAATTCTTCTCACCCAGAAATGAAGGTTTCTCCACTCGTTAAGGTCTTTTTTAATATCTTTCAAAAATATTATATGTTTCTCTATAGATGACTTGTTTCTGTCTTATTAAATTTATTCTTATTTCATAATGTGTTACTAACAACATGGAATCATTTTTTATTTCAATTTTAACTGATTACTGCTAATTGAAAGCAAAATTATGCTTTAAAATGTTTATTTAGTATTTACTTTTGAGTATTTATTTTGTATCCTATCTCTTATTAGTTCTGATATCTTTGATTGTCTCTTGAATTTTCTAGTAATATTATTATATTCTCAAATGATGATTCTTTTGTTGTTTCCCTAATCTTAACTACATGGGACCCTTGAACAACATGGGTTTGAAATGCAGGGGGGTTCACGTATGTGTGAATTTCTTTATAATAAATGAATGCAGTGCTGAAATGTATTTTCTCTTCCTTAGATTTTTCTTAACATTTCTTTCTCTTAATACTTTATTGTAACAATCTATTTATATAAAAACCCCAGGTGTAACATCACGACCGAGGCTTGACCAACTGGAAAGAAGTCAGTCCTGCAGGGGTTGTCTTGGCAACGGCTGTGTCCTCCCTGAGCTGTTTCCCAGAGCTGTTTCCCATGAAGGCGAGGTTTGAGGCAGGAATCCGCCCTCGGAGCATGGACACACTGAGTCCTGGGTCCTCTTAGCCACAGCTGCGCCCTCCCCGAGCTGTTTCTGGTAAGGGTGAGGTTTGAGGCAGGAACCAGCCCTTGGAGTGTGGAGGCATATCTTTATAAAGTTTTAATACATTATATTAGAGGTTGTGGTGGTACTGTTTTACCCACAGTGTCTACAGGAATTGCTGCAAATTTACTTCTTGGTGGAAGCAACTTTCATTCCCAATATAAATTACCTATTCCACTAAATGAAACTTCAATTTCTAGACTCAATATAAACAGTGAAGTTGCTAAAACTATTAAAAAGGCCCAACTTCTCATTATTGATGAATGCACCATGGCATCCAGTCATGCTATAAACGCCATAGACAGATTACAAAGAGAAATTTGAATGTTGTATTTGGTGGGAAAGTCCTCCTTCTTGGAGGGGATTTTCGACAATGTCTCAGTATTGTACCGCATGCTATGCGATCGGCCATAGTACAAACGAGTTTAAAGTACTACAATGTTTGGGGATATTTCAGAAAGTTGTCTCTTCCAACAAATATGAGATCAGAGGATTCTGCTTATAGTGAATAGTTAGTAAAACTTGGAGATGGCAAACTTGATAGCAGTTTTCATTTAGGAATGGATATTATTGAAATCCCCTGTGAAATGATTTGTAATGGATCTATTATTGAAGCTACCTTTGGAAATACTATATCTATAGATAATATTAAAAATATATCTAAACGTGTGATTCTTTGTCCAAAAAATGAGCACGTTCAAAAATTAAATGAATTTTGGATATAATCGATGGAGATTTTCACACATATTTGAGTGATGATTCAACAGATGATGCTGAAAAGGAAAATTTTGCCATCGAATTTCTTAATAGTATTACTCCTTCAGGAATGCTGTGTCATAAATTAAAATTGAAAGTGGGTGCAATCATCATGCTATTGAGAAATCTCAATAGTAAATGGCGTCTTTGTAATGGTACCAGATTTATTATCAAAAGATTACGACCTAACATTATCAAAGCTAAAGTATTAACAGGATCTGCAGAGGGAGAGGTTGTTTTGATTCCAAGAATTGATTTGTCCCCATCTGATACTGGCCACCCATTTAAATTGATTCAACGACAGTTTCCTGTGATGCCAGCATTTGCGATGACTATTAATAAATCACAAGGACAAACTCTAGACAGAGTAGGCATATTCCTAGCTGAACCCGTTTTCGCACATGGTCAGTTACATGTTGCTTTCTCTCGAGTTTGAAGAGCATGTGACGTTACAGTTAAAGTTCTAAATACTTCAGCACAAGGGAAATTAGTCAAGCGCTCTGAAAGTGTTTTCACTCTTAATGTGGTATACAGGGAGATATTAGAATAAGTTTAATTACTTTATTAGTCATTGTTTGCATCACTGTTGTTTTTATATCATGTTTTTGTTGTTTTTGTATCATGTTTTTGTTGTTTTCATATCATGTTTTTGTTGTTATATCATGCCTCTGTTGTTATATCCTTTTGTTACTGTTTATTAATAAATTTATATATTATTTTCATATACATTTTACTAATTTCCTTTCATCTCTCACACTTCTATTATAGAGAAAGGGCAAACAGCAATATTAAAATATTTCTGCTAATTAATTTCCCTTTAATGTGCATGAATTTTGTGCACCGGGCTACTAGTATAGTATATAATACATATAATGTACAAATGTGTGTTAATTGATTGTTTATGTTATGGACTTCTGGTCAACAGTAGGCTTTTGGTAGTTAAGTTTTGGGGGAGACAACTGTGATGGGGTTGGTGCCCCTAACCCCCTGTTGTTTTAGGTGAACTGTACTTCTTTTCCTTTCTTATTGTCCTAATTGGACTCTTCCAGAGAATGTGGAATAATGGAGGTGATAATAGTGATCTATCCACTCTATCCACTGAGACAAACTGGTTAGGGCAATATAAGATTTTCAATTATATGTTTTGTCATATGAAGGAAGTTTTCCTATAGAGTATTTCTATTTTACTTAGATGCTTTATATGGGATGGATGCATAGTTACAACAAAATAATTTTTGGCATCTAGTTATAGAATTGTATGTGTGTGTGTGTGTTTTTCTGATTAAGGCGATAAATCATTTTGTCAAAGTGCTTGATATTGCCCCTCTGCAGGCCTCCATGACTCCATTGTGCTTGTAGTAAGTTTGCCCTTCTGCCTAGTTTCTTTGGGCAGCAGAACATTTAGAGAAGTGCAAGGCTCTGGAGTAGACTGACCCTTTGCCTGGGTCAGCAGGCTTCAAGTGAGAGCCCCAGAAATGAGACTTCATTTTTCTTCCCACACCTTCTAAACCTCATCATCTTAATCTGCCTTCGGAATACTGATACTAATATTTCCACATTCTGTATCCCTGCTTATATCACTTATTGCAAGTTGTCCAATTTTTTCTGGACTCTAATCTCCAATGGTTTCCACAATCCCATCAATTCTCTTTCTCCAGTCTTGAAATTTTAACATTGTATCCCCTGGCAGATTAAATGTTGTTATAGGCTAAATGTTAATGTCCACCTTCACCTCTCAATTCATATATTGAAATCCTAACATCCAATGTGATGGCATTGGAGTTGGGTCCTTTGGGAGATACTTATGTCCTGAGAGTAGAGTCCTCATGACTGGGATTAGTGCCTTTATAGAAAGTATTTATTTTGTATCCTATCTCTTACTAGTTCTGATATCTTTGATTGTCTCTTGAACTTTCTAGTAATATTATTATATTCTCTTAGAGAGCTTACCTGTCCCTTTGCCATGTGAGGATACAATAAGTCTGCAACCTGGCAGAGGGCCCCCACCTGACTATGCCAGCATCCTGATCTTAGACTTCCAGCCTCCAGAACCGGGAGAAATAAATTTGGTGGTTTATAAGCCATACAGTCTGTGATATTTTGTTATAGTAACCTGAATGGACTAAGACAGGTGTCCTTGCTCCTCACTAACAATTCTAGGTAATTCCCTTTCCCTCCTCTTTAAACATAAGCAGATCTGAATCTCTTCATCAATTTCTACTAAGTGGTAATTATCTACTTTCTAGAGGCCTGGTACACGAAATTTGTGCAGGGTCCCTAGGCCTGACCTTCCCACCTCCTCCTTCCCTCACTCCCTCAGCACCCTGCTGCCACCACTGCTTGTCAACCTCCATGTTCTGCACTGCTCCCTGGTGGTCAGCGCATGTCACAGCAGGTGATGGAACTCCTGCTCTCCTGGTTGAACTCCTGAGCAAACAATTTATGTATTAGCCTTTTATATGTATGGATTCTCAAATCAGTTCCCCTCATTCCTTGAAGATTTTACTTCTAGATCATGATCTCTGTTTCTAATACTATTATCATCATTCCTGATGAATAAAAAAAAAGTTTTGATATATTCTGTCATATCTCCCTTTTCTATGGGTGAAATATCCCTATCATAAAAACAGGCCAACCCTTCACTTGTGAATTAGGCCGCATTATCTCTCATCTACCCAAAGATATCATACTAACTCTTCCTATGCATTACCAATCTTTCTGTCTCTCTTGGATCTTTCTCATCAGAACTAAAGCATGCTGTTAATTTTCTTAATCTTAAAAGTCCCTCTATTCACATCAATTCTCCTTCCAGTTACCACACTCTTTCTCTTATAGTGAAATCACACTTTTAAAAGGTTAAACATCCAACTTATAAAATTAGAAGAAGAACAAAAGAAAAATCCTAATAAGGGTAAGGGGAAAAATTGTGAATATAAAAACATAAAATAACACATTAGAAAAAAAAGACACAGTTGAGAGAAACAAAAAAGTCAAAAATTGGTTCTCTTAGAATATCAGTATAACTGATAAACTGCTAGCAAAATGGATCAAGAAAAAAGGAAGGTACAAACAGCCATATGAAAAGAAACCAAAATAGCAGTTTCTGTAGATAATTAATAACAGAATATAAGAAAACTAAATTACAATAAATTTGATGAAAAGTAAAAAAATATAACAGAAATGGTAAAGGTAAATCTGACTGAAAAAAATAGAAATATTGAATAGCCCTATAACGATTAAAGAATATTAATATGTATTTTAAAAACTTCTCATAAAAAACTATCAGACCTAGGTAAGGTCAACAGGTGAAATTCTATAAAACACTCCAGGAAAAGGTAATCCCAATCTTAGATAAAATCTTCCCCCAAATAACACGAACGAGGAACACTACCCTACTTACTCCTTGGGGAAATGACAGCCTTCTTCACAAAAACATGACAAAGATAGCTCAAGAGATAATTATAAGCCAGTCTTATTTATGAACACAGATGTGCAATATGTTAACAAAATAAGCAAATTCAATTCACAATGTTTATAGATAACTCAGTGTGTATTTTTCAAAAGTGCAAATCGGTTTAAGATTTTAAAATAATGTAGATGTAAAGCAATTTCTACAGAAATCATAAGAGGTTTCATTTGTGGAAGTATAAAAGCTGATCCTAATTTTTATATGGAAGGCCAGAAGCCCAAGGAAAGCCAAAGTACCTCTAAAGAACAAAGTGGATGAATATGTCAATAAAAGGCAGGCTATATTAAGTATAAAGCTGTAGTAGTTATGTGAGTACAGTATAACTTTTGGACAGCTAAGAATAAATTCATTCATAAATGGTGACTTAATCTATGTTGGTGTTATAGATTATTAGGGAGGATGGGCTTTTCGATGAACAGTGCTGTGATAACTGACTGTCCAGAGCAGAAAAAAAAGGAATTAACTTCGAACTTTCACTGTATTAAAAACGTAGTTATATCATTAAGACATATCTTTAAATCACTTATGTCAATGATAATGTATTGTTATCATGTAATAATTTTATGACAAATGGAGCTGGCAAAATTTCCAGAGGAAAGAAAACATTACATGAGTAGATATTTGATTTCTCAAAGGGAGTTAGTTTCAAGTTAAAGGTCATTCCATTAAGGAAACTGGAAGTAAGGACAGTTCCTCATGCAGGTGGGATATTTAGGCAGGGAACTCAAGAGGAGAAAATAGAACCATAGCAACTCAGATGCATGGAAAAGTAAACATCAGGGGGAAATGTTAAGCATGGTGGGGGACTCAAGTATTTGAAGGATGAACAATTTGGGCTCAGATAGCAACACTGCTCTCTATGAGGCTGGGCTTCAGGTATTCATAGGGAAGGTCTAGCTGCTCATTCCGGGCCACAATTTCCTTTTCCAGGTTGAACAGATCAGCCTGAAACTGCCTTAAAACAGCCTTGGGCTCAGGACCTGAGAAATACTCTTCTTTGTGATGCCCCAGTGGTACCTGAAGCAGAAAGAAAGGATCAATCATCTTCTAGTTCTAAGAAAAAGGGACCCAAACTCCAGTCCCTCACCCTAAAGTCCCCTTGTCAGCCATCAGTCCCCTCAGAGCTCCAGAGGTCCCCTCTCACCATGTCTGGTTGCGGCTGGCTAAGGAGCCATGTGATGGACATTTGAAGACAGCTCTGCCAGACATTAGGTAGCGATCCCATCCCTGTGTCCATTGTGACATCTTCCTTGGTGGTGGGAGGGGGCATCTGCATTGAGCTTGGCGCATTAGGGACCCAGGTAAACCAGTCGAACTGGGGGAGGAAGAATCTGGAGTCACTCAGAAACTCTGATTCAGGACCCTAGCTCCCAGCTCTCTCCCTCAGGTGTCCCCTAGCCCAGAAGTTTTCTCTCAGAAACCCAGGCTTTCAGTTGTCCATACCTGGCCCGTGTTGACTGCTGAATGCTGGGCAGTGCATGTGAAGATGCACCTGGTAAGGAAATGACAGAGCTGAGTCCAAGACTGGAAGGAGACAGGGAAACCTAGAGAAAAGAACAAAGCGTAGAAACTGCAGTTCCAAAGGAGATGAGGAAATAAATGCTGATTGCTTGGCATGTCCATATATTAGACCTAGTGTTCATTCAGTCAATTATTAAAAAAGTACCAGACACTATATAGGCACTGGGAATATGTTGGTAAGTAAGACAGACTGTTGTAGTGAAGAATGATAATAAACAGAATAACTAAGTAAAATTTCACACAGTATGTGAGGTAGTGATAAGAATATATCACTTGGAGGTAAGACTCCACTCCACCATAGGAAAGTGGTTAACTGATTGGCCATTCAGGGCCTGGTTATAAGTAATAGCTCTTATCTATTTCCTATTGTTATCCTATGGAGGGAGTGGATGGGATTCAAGGTATTGGTGTGAAGAGTGAAGGGAGAAGGAGCTAAAGGATGATTCAAAACAGTCCCAGCTGGCGTATGTGTAGTAGAGAGAGGAATATGAACCTAGGAAGAACTCAAGAAAAGCTATTTCTTCATTATGGATAAAAAAATGGGGTAGGAGAGCCCAGCCAACATGGCTCATGGTTGAGCATCCACCTATGAACATGGCAGTCATGGTTAGATTCCAGTCAGGGCATGTGCCTGGGTTGCGGGCTTGATCCTCATTGTGGGGAGTGCAGGAAGCAACCAATCAACGATTCTCTCTCATAACTGTTGTTTCTTTCTCTCTCTCCCTCACCTTCCTTTTCTGAAATATACATATCTATATCTATATCTATCTATATCTATATCTATATCTATATCTATATCTATATCTATATCTATATCTATATCATCTATATCTATATCTACTAGTGGCCCATCGCACCAAGATTCGTGCAATAGGCCTTCCTTTCCCTGGCTGCCGGCACCGGTTTTCCTCCGGCATCTGAGACCCAGGCCTTTGGTCCAGCCGCAGCAGCAAGGCTTGACTTCTCCGCTCCGGCTGCTCCCAGCCCTCCTTTTTTCCCCCAGATCCTCCAGTGGAGCCCAGGGCAGACTGGAAGCCTGGGTTGGCAACCCAGGCCCCAGCCTCTCCTTGAGCAGAATCCAGGGCTGGCGGGAAGCTTGGCTTCCTCCATTGCCGGGAGCAACCCAAGCCTCCTGCTTGCTCCAGCTCCGTGGCCACCGCCATCTTTAGTCATCTTCAGTCTTTGCTCCCTGCCTGCATATGCAAATTAACTTCCATCTTTGTTGGGTTAATTTGCATAGTCGCTGTGATAGGCTGATGGGTGTAGCTGAGTGGCGGAGTGATGGTTAATTTGCATGTTTCTCTTTTATTAGTGTAGATATCTATATCTATATCTATCTATATCTATAGCTATATCTATATTTTAAGTGGGGTAGGGGACCTGAAGACATATCTTTAAATGAAGGTAGTTCACTGGTGAGAAGGGCACTTTTGCCTAAGAAACTTGAGTCCCAAGAATCATGGTACTACGTTTGGATTTAAGTCAAAATATATACAGTATTGAGACTACATCTAGAAATGGCCCTGCACTATAACAGGCGTGCAGGATGTCTGGATCCTCTGTGAGTGCTGGACAGTAGCAAGAAGGAGGAAAAGGGAGGGTAAGGGTGGACTGGTATGGGTTTGCTAACCTTAAGTAAGAAAATCGACAACTATTAGGAGAGAGTCTGGCAGGGCCTGGGCAGATTCCTTACAGGTTGTGGTCTGGCCTTATTGGGCCCCATGGCAGGTTAGGGGCATCTATGAAAAGTTGTGGGATCTCTGAGGAGGACAATCCTTGGGTTTCTATAATTGTCCTGAGTCTTAGGAGGTAGAAATGAGATCCAGATGCTTCATGTGTGGAGGGAGAGGGGGTCATGTTCCCAGATGGGCAAGGCTGAGAAGGTGCTCTGGCTAGTGTGTCCAAGGAGCTCCCTTGTCTTGGGAGAGATCCTACCTCACTCCTGGGCCCAGCACAGCCCCACCTCAGTGATCTTCCAACACCAGGCCTGCAGCTCAGGGTCCCCTCTCATGATGTCATCCCCGTGGTAGAAGAGGTGGACAATCCCCTCCATGTACCTGCCCAGAGGAGAAGGGAGCCAAGCTCCTTGAGAGTAGAAGGCTCTAGCCTCTGACCTCTACTTCTTTTCTGTGGCATTTAGGCAGCTGACTCTCATTGTACGTGGGGAGAGATCTTACAACACTTGCCTTTTGGCCATCCCCTAAATCTTTCTAAAAACTAGTTTAGAAAGAAAAAAAGTGTGGATCATTAGTTTAAGAATTCCATACACATAGCTTACAGTGTCATTGAATTATAGACATGAAATATGTATAGATTTTACATGTCAAGTGTACCTCAAAAGTGGTTTTCAAAAAACAGAACATCTCATATAAAATAGATACATGCATATTAGTTGAAATCTCATTTCTGGAAGTCTAAACTTTACATATAAGGGTGCATAAGTGTATACATACCACGGTGTTCATGAAATACTCATCATAGTAAATACTGAATATGGGACCATATCACAGTGTAATCATTTAAAAATACATATATATGTATATTGATTTCAAAGAGGAAGGGAGAGGGAGAGATAGAAACATCAATGATGAGAGAGAATCATTGATTGGCTGCCTCCTGCATGCCACACAATGGGGATTGAGCCTGCAACCTGGGCATGTGCCCTGATTTGGAATCAAATTGTGACCTCCTGGTTTGTAGGTCAATGCTCAACCACTGACCCACACTGGCTGGGCTCATGGTATAATCTTAAAGGTAGCAAAGACAGCAGATAGGTCTCCATCTATTGATCTGAAGATATTATCATCATCTATTGTTTGTGATGAGGGAAATTTTATATATATATACTAGAGGCCTGGTGCAGGAAATTCATGCACTGGGGAGGGGGGCCGTCCCTCAGTCTGGCCTGCACCCTCTTTCAGTCTGGGAGACCTGAGATCGATTGCCCTGTAGAGGGAGGCCCTGCCCACCTTATCACAGCACCAACGGTTGGTGTCCTGGGTCTCCCCTCTGTGGGGCGATCATGGGGCAATGGCAGGGCCCCCGACCAATCCCATCATAGTCACCTTGGCTGGCCTGGTGCCAGTTGTGTCATAGCATGGTCGTCCGGATGGTTGTTCTGCTGTTTGGTCTTTTGGTCGATTTGCATATTACTCTTTTATTATTATAGAAAATTGAATTAAAATACAAAGATAAAAAAATTGTGGAGCGTTCTTGGCATTGGGAATATTTAAGTAACATTTTTTTACCAAACATGGAATACTAAATGGTTTTGGATACCAAATCCAGGAAAAATATGGGCGTCAGGAAAAGCCGAGGGAAAGTAGACTGTGACTAGGTTGTGAAGGTGCGTGGTCCTGCTAAATGTACTGGAGAAAGAAATAATACACAAAACATCACTTTGCTTCCCTACTGCAAACTAAGGAAATGGATTATAGGCCCTTTGAATAAGGTAGGGGACATGATTTTAAAAATATGAGGAATTCTTTCACTCCAAAGAAAAAGTTTGTATACTTCACTGGTAAGAGACAGATTTGTAATAATCATTCAGGGAAATGCATGTTTGAAGAACATAGTTCTGTTCTGAGCTTGTACCCAGCCTAGTGAAGACAGTGATCAAAGCATGATTGAGAGGGGCCATTCTGAACCCAAGACCCTGGAACTAGACAAAGAAATGGTTAGCATAATTTTGTGGTACTTTTCCATTTATTTTGTGCATTTTGTTCTGAAAAGGGTGGCGAAAGAAAACATAGAACCTGGATCACAGGTAGTGACTGCAATGTACTAAAGGGATTGGGAAAATGGCCTTGAGACATGAATTTCATGTCTCTCTTGTTTGAGACTATTTGGGGAAGGAAACCAAAAGATTTTAGTCTGCTCTAAGAGCACCTTTCATTCCAGGACTTTTGGGGGTAGGTGTGTGAATAGCGGTGGAGGGAAAGTTGGGAAAAAACAGAATCAGGAATTTTTAAGTTGCCCACCAAGCATGAAGTCTAGCTCCAGGGAAAGAAGAATTAGTTGAGGTAGTTCATTTCTCCAAGAAATCTCCCCACCCACCCCTGAGAGCATTCTCTGGATGTTTGCAAGTAGAGTCAGTGCTTCAGGCCAGATCAGGCAGCCTTGTCCAGGTACTGCCCCTGAGGGCCACATTCAGCCTGCAGCCTGTGCACGTCTCTAGCAAAGCACAGGGGTGTTAGTTTTGTTTTGTTTTTGTATTTTTAAATGTAAAACAAAAGAAGAATATTTTGTGACACGTGAAGTTCACATTTCACTGAGCATGAATAAAGTTTTATTGGAACACATTCACACTCATTCATTTTCATATTGTCCCATTTGCTACACTGGGAGTTGAGTAGTGACAGAGTCTGTGTGGCCTACAAACCATACAATTTTTATTTGGCTTTTTACAGAAAAGGTTTGCTGCCTCCCCCTCCCTCCTAGCACCCCACTCTCCCCACCACCACCACCCTGCCTGGGCCAGTGGGCTACTGATGCAGAGAATTTATTTCCGAGAGCTGAAGTTTTCCAGGTGGGGGCACCATAGAGCTCAGATAGTGATACTGTTCTCTATGTTGCTGGGCTGTAAGTATTCGTAGGCAAGGTCAAGTTGCTCATTCCGGGCTGTCATTTCCCTCTCCCACTTTTCCAGATCTGCTTGGAATTGGTTTAGTACAGCTTTGGTCTTGGAGCCCGAGAAATACTGTTCTTTGTGATGCCCCAGAGGAACCTAAGAACGAACAAAGGATCAGTCAGTTTCTAGTTTGAAGGCAGAAGCACCTAGAACCTAGCCCCTCACTCTGATGTTCCCCTTCCATAATCATTTCTCTTTCCCCAGAGTCCTCACTTACCATGTCTGGCTGGCGTCGACCCAGATGCCATGTGATGGCCATTTGAAAACAGGCCTGTTGGACATCAGGGAGTGAGCCCATCACTGTGTCCATTGTCACATCTTCCTTGGTGGTGGGTGGGGGCATTCGCATTGTGCATGGGGCATTAGGCACCCAGGCATACCAGTCCAGCTGGGGAAAGAAAGTACAACCCTAGGATCCTGGCACTTAGGGTTTGAACCCCTATCTCTCCCTAGGGCAGTGATGGCGAACCTATGACACGCGTGTCAGAGGTGACACACGAACTCATTTTTTTGGTTGATTTTTCTTTGTTAAATGGCATTTAAATATATAAAATAAATATCAAAAATATAAGTCTTTGTTTTACTATGGTGGCAAATATCAAAAAATTTCTATATGTGACACGGCACCAGAGTTAAGTTAGGGTTTTTCAAAATGCTGACACGCCGAGCTCAAAAGGTTCGCCATCACTGCCCTAGGGCATCTTGAGGTCCTGACACTTGCTTTCATGGACCTGGGCTTTCATCTGTCCATACCTGGCCCTTGTTGATGGCCGCATGCTGGGCTGTGCACGTGAACACACACATGGTAAGGAAATGGCAGAGCTGATTCAGAGACTGGAAGGAGACAGGGAAACCTGGGGAGGAAAGGAACAGGATCTAGGCTACAGCACGAGAGGAGAGAAATAAAGGTGGATGTCTGTGTTTTAGAATTGATGGGTGTTGGTTCATTTATTCAAAATATATTTGCATCAGACATGATTTTCAGTTCAGGCTCAAGCAATCTAGTTTGGATACCTTCTTAGGCCAATTAACTTCTCTGACCTCAATTTCTTCACCTGTAAAGTGTAGATGATACTTACCTTATAAATGAGATAATGTATAAAAAATTGATACAAGTGCTTAGTAAATAATAATATTGTCATTATGGAAGGGTTGGAGGTGGAAAAGATTGACTAATCAAATATCTTCTGCCTTAAAAAATGGTTAAGAATTTAGGGTTGCTTCTCCCTATTCCCAGACAGGGAATTAGAAGTGCCTGAATTATAAGGTGAGGAATAGGAGAAGTCATGGATTCCTAGTGTCACAGCCAAGAGAGGCTTTCCACAAGTTATCCCAGGCCACCCAATAATCCTATCAGTTAAGTGGAACAAGTATAATCACTCTCCTTTTATAGATAAGACAGACACAGTTGGGAAAAGGCAGAGGCTGACCTTGAACTTGGGACCCTGACTGCTAATTTCTGACAGTTTTTAATCTTAACACATTTCCTCTTTAAGTCTGTTGGGAAAATTAGGCAAAAGTCATCTATGAGAACTGAGGGAGAGAGAATGAGAGGCCGTTAGTTGGAGGTTAAAGTTAATATGTGAAAGTTGTATTTTCCAAATGCAGTTGATACTAGTTGGGGAAAAGTTAGCCAGGTAGAGGAATCAGAGACCTGGGGGCATGTGGAGTCCTAGAGCAGGGGTCTTCAAACTACGGCCCGCGGGCAACATGCAAATACAAATATTGTATTTGTTCCCGTTTTGTTTTTTTACTTTAAAATAAGATATGTGCAGTGTGCATAGGAATTTGTTCATAGTTTTTTTTTAAACTATAGTCTGGCCCTTCAATGGTCTGAGGGACAGTGAACTGGCCCCCTGTTTAAACAGTTTGAGGACCCCTGTCCTAGAGAGTTTGGTCCTGGGAGGGTGGGGATGGTGCAGCCTCAGATTCTGCAGGGAGAGGCCCCTCCAGGGCGCAGGTGCTGGTTTATTGCTCACTGCATCTCCCGGGTCTGACCACAATGGCTCCCCAGTAAATGTCTGTAGGTGTCCTACAGAGGCAGAGATGCTGGTGTGAATTGTGAGGAGCAGGGACTGAAGGACGATTTGAAGCAGTCCAGGTTGGTCCACGTGTGCTAGAGAGAGGAGGATGAACCTAGGAGACCTCAAGAAAGGCAATTTCTTCCCCAGCAGTTAAATGTGATTCGGGTATGCTAAAGCTAATGACTAGATCTTAAGCAAGTGGCTAAATTCCAGCAGGGGTCGGGGGAGGACAGATTAGCAAAGGAATGTGAGCACTAGGGACAGGGAACTGAGTTTAGATTTGAGCCAAAGCATGTACAGTACTGAGTTTGCACCTAGAATGACCATGCACTGTGGTAAAGTGTGCAGTATGCCTGGACCCTCTGTGTGTGCTGGACAGTAGCAGACAGGATAAGAAAGGAAAACCAGAGGGGGTCATTGTGGGATTTGGTGGGAAAATCTTCCCATTCATATCCTCAGGCAGGAAAATAGACACCATGGGAGAGATGCCTCTAGTAGGGCCTGGGCAGATCCCCCGCCCACTGGCTGTGGTTCTGGACCCACTGGGCCCCATGCTGTGGCAGTTTGGGGGCATCTGTGACTAGGCAGCAGAAAGGGACATAAAAGTTGAAGTTCAGGGTCTTGAGGGGAATAACCCTTGGGTTTCTAGGATGGTCCTAACACTTAGAAGGTGGGAATGGGATCCAGATGCTTCATGTGTGGAGGGAGAGAGGGTAATGAGGGGTTGGGATCATGTCCCCAGAAGGCAAGGCTGATAAGGGGCTGTGGGCAGAGTGTCTGAGGAGTTTCCTTCTCTAGGGAGGGAACTCACCTCGGTCCTGGGCCTGGCACAGCCCCACCTCAGTGATCTCCCGACACCAGGCCTGCAGCTCAGGGTCCCCTCTCACGATGTCATCCCCATCGTAGAAGAGGTGGATGATCCCTTCCACATACCTGCACAGAGGAGAAGGGAGCTGAGCTCCTTGAGAGTACAAGGCTGTAGCCTCTAACCCAGCCGTGGGCAAACTACGGCCCGTTTGAAATGAATAAAACTAAAAAAAAAAAAAAGACCGTACCCTTTTATGTAATGATGTTTACTTTGAATTTATATTAGTTCACACAAACACTCCATCCATGCTTTTGTTCCGGCCCTCCGGTCCAGTTTAAGAACCCATTGTGGCCCTCGAGTCAAAAAGTTTGCCCACCCCTGCAACCTCTACTCCTTTTCTGTGGCCTCTGTCCAACACACTCTTACTGTGTCTGAGTGTAGATCCTTTAAGACTTGTTTTTTGGTACATTCCCCAGCTCTTTCTACACATTAGTGTAGAAAAGAATGAAAATGTGGGTCATTACTTCTAGAAATTCTCTATATAAGGTGTAGTCATTCTTCCTGACAACCCTGGTGTGTTCAGATTCCTCCCCCCATCCACAGCTATCCCAGCCGAGGCTGTCTACCCCCATCTTGATCTCTTTCTTATCAGACCTTACCCACTGTCTCCTCATTCTTCCTCTTCTCTTTCAGGACTGAGTCCTCTGCTCCTCATGTCTGAACCTTCTTTTGACATGTTCCTTTTGCCCCATGCTGACCTCAGGCCAAAGCCCCATTCTCATTGTCCCCAATGGCCCTTCCTTTCTCAGCTCCCACTCTCACCCACCGGGCAATGATCTTCCAGAGCCGTAAAGCATCATGGGCATAGAGGGCACTTGGGATGCCCAGCAGGCCTCGGTCAGCCAGATCGTCAGGAGGACAGAGGGAGCGGTAGGTCAGCTGAGCCATGGCCCGGCGCATCAACTGCAAATGGCCCCCTCCACCGATGCTCATACCCTGGGACAAAGAGATGAGAGGCTTTGAGGAAGAAGACAGGGCATAGTATACAAGAGGTTCAGATATGGGGTTCTCACATTTAATGACATTGGTATAAAGGGACAAGGCTCCTGGATTTAAGGGTCAGGACATTTACACAGGTTGGTCTGGGATTTTTAATAAATTTTTTTCATTGATTTTAAAGAGTGAGAAAGGGAGAGGGAGAGAGATACATCTATCAGCTGCCTCCTGCACATGCCCTACTGTTGATTGAGCCTACAACCCGGGCATGTGCCCTGACCAGCAATCAAATTGTCACCTCCTGGTCCATGGGATAATGCTCAACCAAGTAAGCCACACCGGCCAGGTCAGTCTGGGATCTTAAAAGTGACAGGAGGTCATGCAGAGTTGGATGATTAGGTAGCCCCACATTCTATTACCCCCTTACCTTATCAAATACACCTTCATCTGAGATGAGTTGGCCCCGTCCCCGTGTGTTGATCTCTATGGTGTAGCGGGTGTGTGGGATCAGGAGCTGGATGGAGAAGGTTGGAGGAGTGGTTTATGGAGGACATGCTTGGGCCCTACTTTATCAGGGAGTGGCGCTCAGCATGGTGGCCTCCTGTCCTCTTGATGCTTTCCTCCTTGCTAGCGCCTTTGCAGGCTGGTCTCCTTCTACTTCTCTGGTCACTCATTCTCATGCTCTGTATTCCCCTGGAGCTAGACTGACCTGGGTTTCAATCTACACTTTGATCCTTGACCAAGGTAATGGACCCTCTAATAATAATCTGTCTCATCCCCTATCTGTCACCTCATCTGCCAACAGGGGGTGATAATAGGGTTTCTTATTTCAGGAGGCAGTGGTGATGCTTAGATGAGTGATGTATGAAGAGGGTTTAGTACACACACAAGTCTTTAAGTCTCAGCTGTATCATTTGTCTTCATTATTTCTACTTTGAGTGTTTGATTTTAAAGAATCAGCCCCTTTTGTTTTTCTTTTGTTCTTCTATCATTTGCATCCTCATAGCTTATAATTACCCCTCGACCCATTATCAAAGCCCCACCCTTATCCTCTGGTCGCTTCACTGTTGGCTTTTAGGGGGTGAGCACCTTTAGTCAGAATGAGAGGAGCCATTCTGAGCTACCTACTTAAGCAGCAAGGGGCTGTCACCAAATCTGCCCAACCCCCAGTTAGGCAGTGAGGTCCCCTCTATCTTTAAAAGCTTTAAAAAATATTTAGTTTTTTATTGATTTTAGAGGAAGGGAGAGAGAGATAGAAACATCAATAATGAGAGCGAACCATTGATTGGCTGCCTCCTGCATGCCCCCTACTTGGGATCAAGCCTGCAACCCGGGCATGTGCCCTTGGTCAAAATCAAACCTGGGACTCTTCAGTCCACAGGTGGACACTCTATCCACTGAGCCAAACCAGCTAGGGCTTTAATAGCTTTTTAAAAAATAGCTTTCCTTAGGTAAGGCCCCCTGATCCTCACATACAGTTCTTTTTATCTCAGACTATTTTGTGTTCATTTCGACCCAGTTGATATACAGGTTTCTTGTAGTGTTGGTATTTATCTGAGTTGATGTTGGATACAGGGAATGACCCAAGTGATATCTCTGGTGTCAAGCAGCTCACAATCTGAAACTTTTCAGAAAATTCATGAAAGAGGCCAAATGTCACAGAAAGTCTAAAGTCCACAGTAGGAGAGAAGATACCCAAGAACAAACATCTCCTAATAATAGTAATAATAATATCAGGAACTAATGGTTTTTCTAGCTTTCAGCCTGTGTTACATTGTTATGTCATTTTATCTTTCAACAACCCACGGTGGAGCTCCTGTTGTCCTCATTTAGAGATGAGGACACTGAAGCAAGCCTCTGGTCAGTTCTGACGCCAGGATTCAGGATTAGATGCTGGCAGTCTGAATCCAGAGCCTGACTACATTACAGGTTCCTTCTCCTGTGTGTCCTGATAACAGCTCGGTGGTTTGCCAGGAGATGGAGCTGTTTTGGTGAGTGGATGGAGGTGTGGAGAGGGATGAACTAGTAAAGGGGGGTGAGCAGCAGATTGTGATGCAGGAGCACCATGAGGTCAGTAAAATCCAAGATTCTATTAATCACACAGATTCCATCTCATCTATGTTACCCCAGACTCACTGAGGCCATAGCTACTGTTGGGCAGGTTTGGGGGTCAGGGCGTAAATCCCCAGCTTAAAACATAGTTCAGTTCTCCTTACGCTGAAATCCTCTTTTATAAAATTACAACACACCCACCCTGTGTGCTCTTAGATGTTGCAGCTTAGACTTGTGACCTTTCTCTCTTTAATTTTATTCATAGGCATTTGCACCTGCTGTTTCCTCCAAGTCTTTGATTTGTTTTCTTGTCATTCCTGTAGCCACTTTGCATATCTTCCTCCACCTATTTCCTGGGCAGGTATAAGTAACCTACTGGAGCGCTCTCCTTGCCTTTTGATCCATTCCTACAGCAGACTCCTCAGTTGGGGTAGGACATTCTCCACCAATACTATAGTGTTTATAGGCCGTCTCTTGTGATTTCAAATTCTAGTTCCAGATATTTTTCTCTGGTTGGTTCTTATGGGCATCACTTGTTTTCCTGGATAAACAACAAATCTCCTAAGACAGGAGCAAGGGTTTTGTTTTACTAACAATTGTCCAGCAATACTCCAGGTCATCGCTAGATGGTCAGGTCTCTGGAATTTCAGAGGGTTCCCTTATAACATGTCCTGAAGAAACATTAGGTGACTTGATGCAATTAAAATATAAGTCTTAAAATATTGATACAGTCTTCCTTCTACTCTTCCCTCTTTCTTTCACAAATTGGTATAAACATTTTTTGCTGCTGCAGTATCATTTGATACTGGCCATTTCCTCTCTTGGGTCTGAGCAAGATGGGACATGGAGGGTAGAGGATTTACCTTGAAGACAGGGTGCAGTCCTGGGAGGCACCTCATGGTGGCGACAGCAATGACTTCAGCCACCAAATGAGTGTTCAGCAAGTGATATTGGAGCTCATGCAGTTGGAAATCTGAACTTCGGACCCAGGACTTTGCCAGGAGCCAGGCAAGTGGAGGATCCGAAGGCAGAAACAGTGATGGGGTGGGGCAGCTGGGGTTGGGAGGCTGGATCTGGGAAAAAGAAATTGAACATTTATTGAACGTCTACTTTATGAAGGATATTATGGTCAGCATTCCTAGGGAAACAGAGAGGACTAAGGTTATTCTTTTCCAGGAAGTTATAATCTAGAAGGAATGAGGACCCTTCTACCCTGCCTTTCACTGGCTGTGCGGCCATATGAGTGCCACGATGGTCAGGTTGAATGCAGGGGAGTCAGATGCAGGAGACCAGTAAGGAGATTCTAACAGTGGTTTGGGAGAACTGTGGTGAGGTTCTGAGTTAGGGTGGGAGGGTTGAAAAGGAGAAGCTGGATGTGTTAGATAATTGACAGTATTTGCTAACTGCTGAGAACTTTGGGAGAAAAGATATTCAGGAAACAATGTGTATTTAGAGTCAAGGCAACTGAGAGAGTAAATAGTGATTCTCAAAGTGTGTTCCCAAACTAGCAGCATCAGCATCACTTTGGAACGTGTTAGCAAGGCAAATTCTCAGTCCCCACCCGAGGTCTACTGAATCAGAAAATCTGGTGGTGGACCCAGAACCTGTGTTTTAACTGGCCCTTCAGGTGGTTCTAATGCACACTAAAGTTTGAGAACCACCGAGTACAGGGTGAGAACTCCAAGAGGCCATTATGACTCTGGAACAAGTATTTCTAGTTGGGTGAGTCAGGGAAAACCAGGCTGCAAGCAAAGACCAACATGAAGACACTTCTCACTGTGTGAGGATGGAATTTGGGATCCAAGAGCCAGAGGGCTGGGTCCCTGGGAGCAGAGGTTGGGATGAACAGAGAGCAGTGTTGGGAGGCGGATGCCCCGGTGCCTCACCTGGATGACCATGGGCAGCAGCTTCCCACTGGGTTCCATCTTGAGCATGACAAGGGGGGCAGCCAGGTACTGCTGCTCTTCTCGGATCACATTGGCTGGAATTCCATCCAGAAGGATGAAGTCAGCCTCAAACAGGGAACCCTTCTGGGGAACAGAGGAACATATCCATGGTTAGAGTTCAAGATCTACTCCCAGAGGAACAGGGCAAAGGGGGGGAGACATTTATAGACATTTATCTTTTATTAACTAATATCACCCCAATAAATTTAATTAAAAATAAAGATATTTATATAGCTTCTTGCCATTTTCCTAATCAGTCCCAGAGTTCTATTGGCAGAACCAGAGCATCTTGTCCAATTCCTCTCATTTTATTTTTATTAATCCTCACCCAGAGATATTTTTCCATTAATTTTTAGAGAGAGTGGAAGGGAGTGGGAAGGACAGAGAGAGAAACATTGATGCGAGAGACACGTTGATTGGTTGCCTCTTGCACACACCCTGACCAGGGCCAGGGAACCTGCAACCAAGGTACGTGCCCTTGACCAAACTCAAACCCGGGACCCTCAGTCTGTGGGCAGACACTCTATCCACTGAGCCAAAGCAGCCGGGGTTCCAATTCCTCTCATTTTAAATAAATGAAGAAACAACCTAGTGTGGGTTGATGGCTTGTGCAGGCTTGCGGTAGCAGGTCTGGGTTTAGTACCTGGCCTCTCAGTCCAGTTTGCATTGTAGGCATTGCAAACTCTCCCATTGTCAAGAAGGCTGTGCCCCTTCCCCAACGTCCCCTAGCGCTCTGCTCCCTGTGTCGGGCGCCCATCAGCTCAGCCAACACTCTTTCACTCACTGTCCAAATCTCACCTCCCCTGCCAAGTAATGCACAGAGGTTCCCTGACTGCCATTGCCACGGAATCCAGACACATGCACATGGACATGCTCACATCCTGCTTTGTTCGTCTGCCTTACATCGTGTATCCACCTACCACCTCCAGGAAACCTCCTCAATTCTCCCCACATAATAGTGCATTCTTCATCTTTCTTGCTGCCCAAGAACACTAGTGTTGGCAGCACTGACATCAGCCAGAGAATGTCATTGTCCCAGTTAACATCTCTGGAACCACCTGTATGTGCCTTGGGCATCTATGCTGGAAGTTCCTCATAGTTTCTCCTACATAATTTATCATCTCTGGCTTTTTTCCAGCACAGGACTCTGCACTCAGGGATAGTGGGTTACCATAGCCTCCTTCCTTTGGTCCCTCCCCTTTACCACTTCTCCCCACACAGACAAGAAGACAATAAAGGGCTGGAGGGAGTACCTGGAGTTCTATCTCCAACTGGGCCCGAAGCTCTTCCATTCCCGAGGGCAGCACCAGCCGGGAGGGCAGAGAGGTGGAGCGTCTCAACAGCATGGGGTTGGTGCCATTGAGGAACTGGTAGCCAAAAAGCTCGTCATCCTGCCAGCGTTGGTGAACCTTCTCTGTGGGGTCAGAGTGGAGGTTAGGAGGAGGCTTTTTAAAAAAATTGATATATTTTATTGGTTAATAAAATTATATAGGTTTCAGGTGTATAATTCTATAATACTTCATCTGTATATTGTATGTTCATCACAACAAAGAGGAGGAGTATATTCACCACAACTCAATGTCCCTCCTCCAGCCAATAAAGGGGTTATAGACACCTGGGGAACCACTGACCAGCCAGGGAGCTCTTCTGGCCCCAGAAGATCTGATCAAAATCCTCCAGATGGTTCCAGGAGCTCAGGAGGGTGTACACACGCTTGAGGGCCATCTCCAGTGCCCTAGGACAGGCATTGAGGCATGAACCCATTTGCTGACTCCTCGGCCCCTCACTATTTACCACCATTCTTGGGTCTCCCAGCCCTTAGTCTACTCTGAGCTCCAGGCTTTTCCTCACCCAGCCTTCAGTGTCCATTCAAAGTCCAGCCTCTTCTTCTCGTGGAATCTCACATTTGGAGGTAGATCATCCTCACTGCCTGCAGCTATAGTCAGGGGTAACCCTTCCTTCCAGGTGGCCCAGCTAGGACATGGGGACAAGGTTCAGGTCAGTGATGTGGGCAGGGTCAGGAGAGGGGGGGTGAAACTTGGGGTCTAATATGGGTGGGTGGTCACCGGTATACTTGCTGTCTTTCCTTCAGTTCCTTCTCTCGATGTTTCTGGAACACATCCGATGCATTGTCTCCTGCCAGGCGGGCTGGGGAGACATGAAGACAATTGGCCACACAGTTTTGCGTGTTCCTGTGCTCTGTCCTCACCGTCCTTTTCGTATCGTAGTCCCTGTGTTCAGTTGTGCTCTGTTGCTTTTATCTCCGTCTGTTCCTCAGTTCATTGATTCCCCAGACACATTTATCCCAACTTTGCACTCCTGGTCTCACTTATCTCAGCCCTCATCTCTTGCCTTGAGACCAAAGTGTTATGTTTGCCACCATTTTCTTGACTCTTAATCCATCTTTCCCTACCGGATCCGATTTCATCAATATCTATGGTTGGATAAATCATCTGAATTATGGTGATAAAATCTTAATCATCCCTATCTTTTTTTCTACTATATATTTGGTAAATATTCACTTCTTGAACCTCACCTGCCACACCTCAAAAGCTCTGTGTGCTTCTATATTTACTGGCTTCTTCCTACTCTTATCACTACTTATACCTATATCAAAATCATATATTTCATATTTCCATCCTTATTTGTTCTTGCCCTCATTGTCTCTGTATTCCTCTGTCATTTCCCACAGCAACTAATTCAATATTTGCTGTCCTCATTCATCTCCACCCCAGTCAGAGTGCTCCCTGCCCTCACAGTTGTCTTCCATGTTGTCACAGCCAAATCAGCTCTCCACGTCACATCATTTATTGCTTCCCTTCCCTGCCTCCTCTCAGGGGTCCCATGTGCTAGCCTTACCTGTCCCTGCCCTAACTGGTTCCCAGTCACACGGAGATTCCTTCCCACTTTACTTTGGCTCTTCTGTTTCTCAGTGTGGCTGCACCTCCCATTCCCTGTGCTCACATTCTTGGGAGGAGGGATGTACACACCACTCACTTCCCTGTCCAGTCCCACTTCCAGCCTTTTTAATTCTATGTATAACTTTCCTCATCTCTCTCTGGCCCACCCTTAACCTCCTGAGCACGCATTTTTTCAAGCCTCAGTGCAATTCTGCCCTCTCCCCCACTAATCCCTTGTCCCTGCTCCCACTTCCCTGAGGCGGCCCCTCACCGGTGCCCTCAGGCAGGGTCAGCACGCCCTCGCCCTGCACCCAGCCATAGCAGGGGAAGGCGGCCTCCTCTAAGGCTCCAGGGCCCTGCACGGTGATGCGGTCGCAGAACCAGGCGTTGTCCACCAGGGAGTGGTGTTTGCGCAACTTCAGGAACTGCAGTGGCCCCAAGTCCTGGGGAATGTCCTGTTCGAACTCCTCCACCTGTGGGGACAGAACCTGGTGGGACTTAGTAGCGGGGACCCGGGAGAGGACGTTTACTGGGATGAGGGGTCCCCTCTGGAGTCTGGGGACAAGGCCTCCAGGGACAGCATTGCCTCCTCCCAACACCCTCGGGGTGGGTCTCAGAAGGCCCATTGCACCCGGAGGACAGGAAGGCGGGGCGAGGCCCTGAGTGTCTTGAATTGAACACTGAGCATCATCACCTACCCCGTCCACTCACAGCTCTCACTGCGCCCGCGCTCTCGGAGGACCTTCCCTTTGACCACTGATCCCAGGACAGTGGCCTGGGGTCAACTGGGAAAGTAGTGGAGGCTGCGAGGACCACGGTCGGTCAGGGAGGGAGAAAGGGGTTGAGCCCAGCCCGACCCTCTCCCCGCTTAGAGGCAGGCGTCCCAACTCCTGGGAGTCCCAGTGGGCGCGTTCGCGCGGTTACTCGCCCCCATCTCTCCCAACCCCGACTCCTGCCGTGAGCCCGGCGGGGATTGGGGTCCCAGCTGCCCCCGCTGACCTGGCCCCGCACCGGCCGCAGCTGCAGCTCCAGCTCCGCCTCCCCGCGCTCCCCGACCAGCCACAGCTGCACGCGGT
>NW_005871682.1:66960-80563 GCF_000147115.1 Myotis lucifugus | reverse complement strand
GCCCCAGACGAGCCCCAACCTGCCAGCTGCCCAGCAGAATGGGGAAGGGCAGCGCCTACTGGTTTGAGCTGCTGTGGGAAGATAAAGGGGCCTTTGGCCCGGGTGAGGCCGCGAGGATGGATGTGGCAGAGCGTCTCTGAACCTCCTGGCGAGGCCTGGGGCCAAGAGCCTCCAGGTTGGAGGGAGCAAGGATGAGGACACTCCCCAGGCCTCCAGGCCTTTTGGAGAGCTGGTTGATAGAGGGGGTGACTGGGCCTTTCCTTTCGGAGGGGAAAGTTTGCCTTTTTCTGGACCGGAACCGTGGGAAGGCGGTGGCCAACATATGGAAGGCCAGCCTGGGAGGCTTCGCTGGGCTGCTAGACCCTTATGGTCCCGAAAGTCTCCAGTTCCTGATTTCTACCGCATCTGAGCGCCGTCCTTCAATAAATGACCAGAGGTTGCCAGGCTGCCTAGAACCTGGAAAAGTAACAGCTCAGAGACTTGCTCCCTGCCTCTCCCTGAACCTGGTTGCAAGCATCCTGGCATTAGGGTCCTAGTTACACCAGATATTGAAGGAGGCCTAACGGAGGCAGGCAGTGAGAGCCTCCTTTTGTCCGACCTTCATAATGGGTGCAGGAAGGGTTAGGGGTCTGGGTATTAGGGTGCAGTATGGAGTCACTTAGGGGCCCAGGATACATGGACAGTTCTCATGAACTTTGCCCTTTCCAGGTGAATGCAGCCTTTTTGTCTTCATTATATTCCAGGTAAATATTTATAATGGCCTCGTTTTACTGACCATGGTGCCTGCTTTCTCACATATAAAAAATTATATGGGAACAGGTTTTATTAAGCATGAAGTTCTACTTTCTTCTTCCTTCTTGTCTTAATCCCACTCAACCCCAGCTATTTCCTGGTCCTTCATGGCACTCAGGGGAGGAAACCAGGGAACAGGAGTGGGCCAGTGCTGGTTAGGGACTTTGTACACATTAGAAAGATGATTCAGGGCTCAGGCTTTGTCACCCACCCAGCAACCAGATGAAGCCCTTGGTAGGTCCCTAATGTAGATCTTCTTGGTCTAAGTCATTGTAAGCTTTTGGCTCACAGTGAATATGACTGCTGGCTGGGATAAGCCAGGGCAAGGTAAGTCTGCTTTCTTGAGCCAAACCCTCAAAAATGACTTTGGATGTTGGTTATTGGTGAGGATAAAAGGGATTCTAGTCTTGCCTTCCAGACTTCAGACCTCATGGAAGTGTATGATCTGAACTGGACGCCCTTACCCTTCTTATGTTCTAAGCCTACTCCTGCCTACATCCTCTGTGCTCAGGATTGGTGTCTGCCACATGCTGGCCCCCAGTTTCAGCCAGTTTTTGGATCACTCTATCCTGTCCTAAGCAAATAGATTGGCTCACATTCCCATCCTATGCAGGAACTGAATCTGACCTTTCTACACACACCCTTTAGGGATCACTTTTACCTAGAAAAGAGAGTTTGTTTCATCCCTGCTTCCAGAATCAGTCCATACATCAGCCTGCTTCTCTGCTGGTGATACTTATTCTGCAAAGAGAGGTAATGAGAACGTGCGAGTCAGTTACTGGCACAGATACCAGGGCCCTGGGAGCCTGGAGAAAAGGGGTTTAGCTTTGGCATGCACATGTAGCAGATGTGGTCTTCCCTGCTGCAAAAGGCCCTGGCAAAGTCAAGCCCTTGGATCTTCCTGTGGCACACATAAGGAAAAATGGTAACTGCAAGGAAAAATAAAACATCTACACTAACTTTTAAAAGAGAAACACGCAAATTGGTGTCACTCCACTATGCCCACCAGCCAATCAGATGAGTATGCAAATTAAGCCAACAAAGATGGTGGTTAATTTGCATACACAGGAGTGGAGTGAAGACTGAAGACAACATAGAAGGAAGCCAAGTGCTGCAGAAGGGAGCAAAGTGCGGAGAAACAAGCGGGGTGGCGGAGGCGGGAGGGAAGCAAGCGGGGTGGCGGAGGCAGGAGCGAAGCCCGCCTTGGCAGGTTTTGCTCCCTTCTCTGCTTTGCTCCAGCTGCAGGAAGCCCTATTCTTTCAGGAATCTTCCTGCAACGGGCCTCTAGTGGTAAATAGAGGGTGATTCTCCCTGTTAAACATAGATTTTCCACACTCTCCCTTTTCTTAGAGCATTTACTTTAGCAAACTTGTAATTGTAAGTTCTTTGTCTCTTTGAATTGTGTGTAGATCATTCTAGAAGCTAAATAAGCTGCTTGTCAGTTTTGTGCCACAGGAATGTCTTTCCTAAGGACCTGGGAGCCAGCTCTTTGAAATCTAGGAAGACAGCAGCCCTATCTCCCAGTTTCTGTGAGAGGGTGGGAGCCTAACTGAGATGGGCTCCTTGCTCTAAGTTGCAAAACTGTATCTATATACACAAAAGGCTAATATGCTAAGTGTCTTTCCAGGTAGTGATGTCATGTAGCAACGTCCGGCTTCCTCTCCCTAGTGATGACTAGCCTCCTTGCAGTTTCTTCAGCCCGGGAACATGACTTGTTTTATAGCCAGGTGGAAACATTTTACACTTTAACCAAATGTCTGTGAAGCATTTTCCTGTGCCTCATCCTCGTTTGATCCTCACAGAAGTCCTGGAGTAGGTAGATAGGAGACTCGGTAAAATCCTATTTTCTTTTCATTAGCCGGAAAATAGAGATTTAATAAGTTTAGAAACTTGACCTGACTGAAAAGAAGTAAGAAATGGTGGACTTTGAAAATGATTTCAGGTTTTTCTCACTGCAGAACAAGTTAGCTTCTTGATCAAAGTTCCTCTCACTGCTGTTCCCCAGAGGGTATGGGTGAGGGGGATGGACCTTACATTTCATAGACAAAAAAAAATTGTTTAAAAAGAGATTTGTGCTGCACTGTATACATTTTCCGGAAGCTTGCTTTTCTCACTCAAGAGATAGATCTCTTGGAAACCTCTGCAGCTCAATAGTTATGCATCTAACTCATTCTTTTAAATGGCTGCATGGTGCTCCCCAGTGCACCCAGCCATTCCTCTGTTGATGAGCATTCAGTGGTTTCCACTTCTATGACCTGTGCTGAATGCTACAAAGGGCGTGTTTGTACCTACATCCTTAGGAACTTGACGGTTTCACTTCTCTGGGTTAGAGCCCAAGGAAAGGGTGCAAAGGATAAAAGGCTACCAGAATAAAAAACACACCCAGGAACAAAGTAAAACAAACAAATAAAAGAAAAACAACACAGCTGTCTTTACTTTTAAGACAGAGGAATACACAACAAAAGGCATTGGCTGAGTTGTCATGGAGAGGAGTAAGTCAAGGATTTTTAAAAGGGGTGTTCATAATGTTTACACTAATTAAAGTTGAAAGGTTATACCATGGACAGGCAGGCCGGGTTGACTACACAGGTTTGTATATTGTTGGTTGAAGCAACTCCTATTGTTCTTTTTTTTTTTTTTAAATCTATACCTGCAGATATTTTCCCATTGATTTTTTTTTCACTGTTCAAGGTTTATTTGGCATTTTATTTTTATTTTATTTGGTATTTATCTTTTTATTTTTATTATTATTTTTTGTTTTTAATTAAATCTTTATTGTTCAGATTATTACAGTTGTTACTCTTTTTTCCCCCCATAGCTCCCCTCCACCCGGTTCCCCTCCCACCCTCCTCCCTCACCCTCCCCACTGTCCTCATCCATAGGTGCACGATTTCTGTCCAGTCTCTTCCCGCACCCCCCACACCCCTTTCCCCCACAAGAATAGTCAGTCCACTCCCTTTCTATGCCCCTGATTCTATTATAATCACCAGTTTATTCTGTTCATCAGATTATTTATTCACTTGATTTTTAGATTCACTTGTGGATAGATGTGTATTTGTTGTTCATAATTTGTATCTTTACCTTCTTCTTCTTCTTCCTCTTCTTAAAGGATACCTTTCAGCATTTCATATAATACTGGTTTAGTGGTGATGAACCCCTTTAGCTTTTCCTTATCTGTGAAGCTCTTTATCTGACCTTCAATTCTGAATGATAGCTTTGCTGGATAAAGTAATCTTGGTTGTAGGTTCTTGGTATTCATCACTTTGAATATTTCTTGCCACTCCCTTCTGGCCTGCAAAGTCTCTGTTGTGAAATCAGCTGACAGTCCTATGGGTACTCCCTTGTAGGTAATTGCGTTTCTTTCTCTTGCTGCTTTTAAGATTCTCTCTTTGTCTTTTGCTCTTGGCATTTTAATTATGATGTGTCTTGGTGTGGTCCTCTTTGGATTCCTTTTGTTTGGGGTTCTCTGCACTTCCTGGACTTGTAAGTCTATTTCTTTCACCAGGTAGGGGAAGTTTTCTGTCATTATTTCTTCAAATAGGTTTTCAATATCTTGCTCTCTGTCTTCTTCTGGCACCCCTATAATTCAGATGTTGGTACGCTTGAAGTTGTCCCAGAGGCTCCTTACACTATCTTTTATTTTTGGATTCTTTTTTTGTTTTGCTTTTCTGGTTGGGTGTTTTTTGCTTCTTCGTATTTCAAATCTTTGACTTGATTCTTGCGATCCTCTGGTCTGCTGTTGGGAGTCTGTATAATATTCTTTATTTCAGTCAGTGTATGCTTAATTTCTAGTTGGTCCTTTATCACAACCTCAAGGGTCTCACTAGATTTCTTGAGGGTCTCATTAAGTTTATTGGCGGTTTCTAGAAAATTTTTGAAAAACCTTAAAAGTGTGGTTTTGAATTCTATATCCAGTAGTTTGCTTTCCTCCATTTCTGTCATTTGTGTCCTGTTTCTTTATCTCGGCATTTTTTTATGCTTTGCTGTGTCGATAGAGTGGCTTTCTGTGCTAAGTGTCCTATAGGGCCCAGTGGCTCAGCCTCCCCAATTACCTGAGGTAGACACTCTTGGTGCACCCCCTTGTGGGCTTTGTGCACAGTCTTGTTGTAGTTAAGTCTTGATTGTTGTAGGTAACACTGGAGGGATTGACCTCCAGGCCAATTGGCTGTGAGAATCAGCTGTTTCTGCAGTGGAGAACTTCTGTGCTAGAGACACCCCTCTGGGACAAGACTTGCTTTAGTGGGGCTTTGGTGCTCACTGAGTCTGCCCCTTGAGTGTGTCCTTTATGGATCCAAGGAGCTGCAATCTGGATGGTCCCACTCTGACCACCAGGCACACTGGCTCCTGGATCTCTAAGGAGGTGCTAATCTAGCCTCTTCCTGAGGCTACCCAGCAGAAGCCAGCTGTGAAGCAATGCAAGTTGCAGCTACAGTTTGTTAAGTAATTTTCAGATTGCAAAGGGCCAGGCCTTTCATATGCAAAAGCCTCCATGCACAGCTTGGGCGGGGCGGGGTCCCAGGGGATCAACAGGGTGGAGCAAGCAGTTATGGCTGCTCTCAGTCCTGCCCTCAGAGGCCCCGCTTCTCAGTGTCCCGGCAATCGCTGCAAGCACCTCCGAGAGAAAGCTGCCCTCGAGTTCCGACTGATGCCAGACAGTCCTGTTTCTCCCGTATGAGTCTGGGTCCCCAGAGACTCACCTGGAACTGGGCTCAGAGCTTGAGACTCCCTCCTGATTGAAAAAGACAACCGTGTCCTCAGCCGCCAGCCCTGTCCGCATGCACCTCCACACCTTTGTATTTTACTTCCGCATTGCACCTCCTCTGAGTCTCGGTATGCTTTTCTCTTTCCTTCTAGTTGTAGAATTTCCACTCAGCCAGCCTTCCTGTGGTTCTGGAAGATGTCTGTTCCATCTTTTAGTTGTATTTTTGAAGTGGTTGTTAGAGGCAGCAATCTCTGGTGTTTACCTATGCCGCCATCTTGGTTTCTCTTATTTGGCATTTTAGTTGGTATGACACTTGGATAGTTGGTTGTATTATTTATATGTAGACTTTTCTTTTTACATTATATGGCAATGTACACTAATCTGATACATATAGTACACAGAATAAGATCCTTTAGGACAGTTATGCACAAAACATGCAATATTGGATTTACATTGGTTCCCAGGATGTGACTAATTATAGAAAAAGGAACCACAAGCTATATAACACACAGTGAACACACATCTAGTCTGAAGGGCAACTGTAGCGTGAACAACATTGGCAGTGGTGCCTTTGAGGAGGTGGAACTATTTCACACTAACCAGTTTAGGACTACACAAGATAAGGACCCTCCAGCATCAGGATGCAGATGCTGGGTTTTATGAACCATTACTATTTCTATCTTTAGGAAACTGATGTTCTTAGTCACAGATCAGATAAAAAGGACAATATGCACAATCTCCAACTAAAATCCTGCTGTAGCCTAGACAGTGAGGTGGTATGACATCAGAAGACTTTAAAACTGCAGCTCTTTCTGGATTCCCCACAGTGTGACTGCACTCTTCTTCAAATGGGCCTCTTTCTCAGGTGTCAGGGTCACGTTCACAACATCTGAGATTCCATTCTGTCCCAAGATGCAAGGAACACTAAGGAAGACATCGTCCTTTATTCCATAGAGACCCTTAATCATGGTGGAAATTGGATGCACCCGCCTAAGATTCTTCATCATACTTTCTGCTAAATCAGCCACAGATAGGCCAATGGCCCAGGATGTATAGCCTTTCGGTTTGATTACCTCGTAGGCACTGTCAACCACCTGTTGGTGAACTTGTTTCCACTGTTCTGCATCAGTGCCTAAATCAGGGTGCAGATTCTTTAGGGAGACACAAGCAACATTCACTCCACTCCATACAGGCACACTAGAGTCTCCATGCTCCCCAAGGACCCACCTATGACAGCTTAATGGGTGAACTCCCAGCCTCTCTTCCATCAGGTATCAGAAACGGGCTGAATCCAGGTTGCAACCACTTCCAATAACACGGTTTTTGGGAAAGCCACTTAACTTCCAAGCCACATAGGTCAAGATATCCACTGGATTAGAAACAACATGCAATTTGCAGTTGGGACTGTATTTTACAACATTAGGAATGATGAATTTAAAGATGTTCATGTTACGCTGGACCAAATTAAGGCAGCTCTCTCCCTCTTGTTGACGTGCCCCAGCTGTGATAATAACCAGCTTGGAGTTTGCAGTCACACTATAGTCTTTGCCAGAGACAATTTTTTGTGTTTTAAGGAAAAGGCTGCCAAGTTGGAGATCCATCATTTCTCCCTTTAATTTGTCTTCCATGACATCAACAAGAGCAAGTTCATCTGCCAAGTCCTTCATTAAGATACTGATGGCACAAGCCATGCCAACAGCACCAACCCCAACAACGGTAATCTTATTCTGGGGGCTCTGTTTTTCCTTAAGAAGATTCATGATCAGCTGATCCTTGAGTGTTGCCATTTTGGACTTGGAACCAAAAGGAACCAGGCGTGCACGGCGGGTGGGCGTTGTTGGTGCGCGATGGAGGATCCGGACTTGGCGGCTGCAGCTCGGGTACCTTCCCATTGATTTTTAGAGAGAATGGAAGGGAGAGGGAAAGACAGAGAGAAACATCGATGTGAGAGAAACACATCAATTGGATGCCTCCTGCATGCGCCCCAACCAGGGCCCAGGCTGGAGAACTGAGGTACATGCCCTTGACCAAAATTGAACCCGAGACCCTAGAGTCTGCAGGCCAATGCTCAATATCCACTGAGCCAAACTGGCGAGGGCCTGTTGTTCATTGGTTGACAGAGTCTTGGGTCCCCCAAGTCTTGAGGCATACCACTGTTACTCGATATTCATGGTTATTTAACATCTCCGGCTTGCTAGAAACAATTGTGAACACCAGCATTCAGTTTTGCTATCTCCTAGGCAAGTGCTGCTAAAAGTTCTATTACATGGAATTGCTGGCTGAAAGAGTATGCGTGTGCGGGAGACATAATTCTTTCGTGAAATTATGGAGAACAGGTTCAGTAGAGAGATGGAGGCAGAATGCAGACCAGAGTGCGGCCTGCCTTTGAAGAAATAAGGCCAGAAGGGAACAGAGAGAGGGCCGTAGCTGGAGGTGGGTGAGCAGCAGAGCGAGTGAGAGGGAGAGGCTGGGATGCAGGAGAATGAGGGTAAATGATGAGGAGAAGACCCCGAGGGAGGAGATAAAACCTGGAAAATGTGAAGGAACTGGCCTCAGATTGTGCACTCTCACAGTGGGGCAACACGTCTTAGTTATTACAGTGGTTGGTGGCCTTCCAAAGGGCCATGCACATAAACAGACATGCTAATGTATTAAAGTTTCATGGAGCCAGGACAGAGAGCGATTAGGAAAAACATGTCTTCCAGGCTTTGTAGGGGCAATAATGGGGAAAAAGGTAGAGAAACATGGCTCAGGGGCGATTTCCCTAACAGTCCTCACTCTTGGTTACTGACACAAGAAAAATAAAAGGTTGGATTCATCCAGAACAAGTAGTGGAACAGGGATCCAGAGGCTCTGTGCCTTGTTCTTACCTCCCCAACTTCATTGGTGGAGGAGGTATGGACTCCTTGTTTCATTCTTGTTTGTAGCCAATTTGCATTAGCAAACATGGTGTCAAGATAAGCCTCTTAAATCCCCTCGCCAGGAAATTGGCATCTCTAGTGACTTGGGTTTACTTGTTCTGAAGCTGGCTTTCTCAACATTTGTGTAAAGGGGTTGAGAGGTTAATCCTGTTCACTTCCTCCAGCCCCACTGGAATCTATTTTCCTCAGGGATCCAACATCCAGTTCTTGGCCTCTTTTTTCAGGACTGAACTGCCACGCCAGGCCAGGCCAGGTCCACAGCATCTTGGGCTTCTCACTCCATTTTTGAGAAGTAAAGATTGAAGGACAAGTGTGTTGTGTGGTCCAGCAGAGGGTACAGAGGATAGAGATATTCCATTTCTTCTCTGGGATCCTTGCCAGCACTCTCTAACCATCCTAAACACTGTTTATCTTACATTATTCAAATTCTTGTTCACACTGACTTTAGACAATTTTTATGTATGTCTAGTGTTGATGACTTTCTTGCTCCACCCTGTGCTGAACCATTTTTAAAGCTATCCCCAATACAAATGTGTTCCACCTAGCAGACTTGTACTAAAGCTTTGAAGAGGTAATAACAAGGGCAGGGACTGGGGTGAGGTGAGTGAGGTATTTAACTTCAGGTACAACACTTAAGGGGCCCCAGAAAAACCCAGAAATCAAGATAAATAACCACAATGAACAAAATATCAAAATGTTATTTTATTTCTTAAAATACATTTTTATTGATTTCAGAGAAGAAGGGAGAGGGAGAGATAGAAACATCAGTGATGAAAGGGAATCATTGATGGGCTGCCTCCTGCACGGCCCACACTGGGGATTGAGACCATAATCCAGGCATGTGCCCTGACTGGGAAATGAACGGTGACCTCCTGGTTCATAGGTCGACACTCAAAGGGTGAGCCACGCCGGCTGGGCAAAATACCAAAATTTTAAATAAAGACAGGGTCATTTGTAAGGATTCATATTAGCCATCTATATTTTTAACATTTTTTTCCAATCATTCCAGCCACCAGAAATGTCTTCATGGCCTACTTGACTCCCCAGTACCCCCATGTCCAACCCACAGGTTCCTTGTTGTGGAAATATCTTACTTTACCTTCTTTTTGCTTATTCCCAGACTGTCTCACCTCTCCCTCCCTTTCTCCCCTCCCCACTAATGGCATACTTGAGGAAAGTCAGTATTATTCTTAGTTTATTATGTAAAACAACTTATCTCTCAGTCTCATCTTTATTCTGCTCTGCCTGCTGGCTTTCCAAAACCAAAGTGGCTCTTGGATGTTTTGTAAATAGTCATAGGCCTGTTGTACTTTACCAACATAAATAAATGATCTTCAAAATTAATTCTCAGAGAAGAGAGAGAGCAAGATATTGAAAACCTATTTGAAGAAATAATGACAGAAAACTTCCCATACCTGGTGAAAGAAATAGACTCCAAGTCCAGGAAGCGCATAGAACCCCAAACAAAAGGAATCCAAAGAGGACCACACCAAGACACATCATAATTAAAATGCCAAGAGCAAAAGACAAAGAGAGTATCATAAAAGCAGCAAGAGAAAGTCAGTTACCTACAAGGGAGTACCCATACGACTGTCAGCTGATTTCTCGACAGAGACTTTGCAGGCCAGAAGGGAGTGGCAAGAAATATTCAAAGTGATGAATGCCAAGAACCTACAACCAAGATTACTTTATCCAGCAAAGCTATCATTCAGAAGTGAAGGTCAGATAAAGAGCTTCACAGATAAGAAAAAGCTAAAGGAGTTCATCAACACCAAACCAGTATTAAATGAAATGCTGAAAGGTATTCTTTAAGAAGAGGAAGAAGTAGAAAAAGGTAAAGATACAAACTATGAACAACAAATACACATCTATCAACAAGTGAACCTAAAAATCAAGTGAATAAATAACCTGATGAACAGTATGAACTGGTGATTGCAATAGAATCAGGGACATAGAAAGGGAATGGACTGACTATTCTTGGTGGGGGGAAAGGGGTGTGGGGGGTACGGGAAGAGATTGGACAATAATCGTGCACCTATGGATGAGGACAGTGGGTGGGGAGTGAGGCCTGAGGGTGGGGTGGGAACTGGGTGGAGGGGAGTTATGGTGGGAAAAAAGAGGAACCAATGTAATAATCTGAACAATAAAGATTTAATTTAAAAAAACAAAAAAAACCAAAATTAATTCTCAGGCACCACTGTTTTTTTTTTTTATTAATGTCTGTAAAATGAAAAAAAGCAGAGATAGACTTTCTTAAGATTCATACACTGCCACTCCCATCTCCAAAATACAATTGGCAATTGGCTGACAATCCAGTTATGTGTGTGTGAGAGAAAAGAGAATGAATGTGTCTAATCTTACAAAACACAGAGTGGATCTTATCCCTGCTTTATAAGAGGGCCTAGAGCTCAAGGAGGGGAATGGGTGAACTAGCCCAGAAAGTGTCATGGGCTTGATTTATATTGTTACCACCCATTCTCTGACACTGAGTGTAACCTTTTGTCCTTACCACTCTGATGAATCCACTCCCAAGTCTTATCTATGACTTCTTCATTCTTAAATTGTTATGTGCTCATTGTTTTAAAAGTCTCTGTTGCTTTGATTAGGACTCCTCCTAGGATTTACAGGTTCTAAAGCAAATAATTTTTTGCAGGCCCTTTATCTATATAAACAACTTGATTAAAAATACATAACACAATTCACGGGCCCATGTGAGGGATGGTGGTTTATCAGTGAATTTTTAGGACAATGGTTAATGAGGTAGTACTTACATATTTGTTTATTGTGCAGCCAGTGCACATGGAGCCTGGTAGGTGCATCTGTTCTAGAAGTTTCCTGAGAAAGAGGGCTTAAGAAGTATATTTTTAAATATCTAGCATATTTGAAAAAATATCATTATTCAACTTACATTTGATTGGTAATTTGTCCAGAAATAGAATCCTAGATGGGAAATAAACTTCCCTCCGAATTTTGAAGGTATTCCTGTTAGTGAAAGAATAGGCTCCATAACAAAGAAGCCCTACAATACAATGAGTTAAATGTCTGATTAAGTTCCCATCTCTTCTATTTTCCAGCTCTTTTTTAGTATTTTCTTGGAGACTTTCTCAACCTTTCCCCCTCTCCTATTGAATTAAAAATTTTCTGCTATTAAGTCTTTTCTGTTTTATTCTTTGTTACTTTTAGAAAACACTTTCTGTTTCAAGGAAGCTAAGTATCTTATATTTCTGAACATGGTAATTACAGTTTTAAAAAAGTATGTTCCTGCTCTATTCCTGTTTTCCTAAGTCCCCTTTTCTTTCAAATGTCTTATCAGACATTTAGCTTTCTCTTCATATTTAAGAGGATGGCACTAAATTTTCAAAAGTACAAATTGGTAGTTACAAAATAATCATGGGGGATGGAAAGTACAGCGTAGGGAACATAAGGTTGTAATAACTATGCATGGTGTCATGTGGGTACTAGACTTATATAAATGTCTACCCATTATGCTGGGTACCTGAAGCCAATATATATAATTTTTAATCTTTGCCTGAGAATATTTTTCCATTGTTTTTTATTCAGAGTGAAAGGGAGAGGGAGAGACAGAGAAACATTGATGTGAGAGAGACACATGGATTGGCTGCCTTCCACATGTGCCCCAATGTGTTAATACAGAAAAAATAAAGAACTCAAACTAAAAAGCATTAACGAGAACAAAACAGATTGCTTCATTTGCCAAGAAGATATAGCCACTGAGCCAAACCTGCCAGGACACTAATATAATATTAAATATCAGAGAGAACCAAGATGGCGGCGTAGGGAGCGGACCTGTGTGTGCTGCTCTCTCACAGCATCACTGAAACTATCAACTATGAAGTAAACAACCGCCACTCAGAACCATGGGGAAGTTGGCCCAGTGGGAGATCTACAACTGGAGGAAAAGAAAGAAGCGCAGTGAGACTGAGTGGGAGCTACGGAGGCACCAAAACCAGAGGTACGCAGTCACACGCCACGCGGGCTGCAAATGGATTCTCGGTTTTTTACGAACCCTCGAATCCTCTGGGCTTGCTCGGGGCGGGTCTCTGAGGCCCCAGATCCCACAGGGAGAGGCGGCCACGGCCTTGCAGTGGTCGGAGAGCGAGGGAAGCTCTGACACGCGGCTGCTCGCCGGCACTGAGGGACAAGAAGTCCTGGTGTCCCGGGGAGGCGAGGGGCGCGGAGACGCCGCCATCGCTATTTCCTCCACGCTGGCGACTCCCTGTGACCCCGCCCTACCCTCAGGGCTGTGCCAGAGGCACAAGAGGGAATGACTGTGCTTTTACAAACTCTCAAATCCACTGAGCTGGTTCGGGCGGGTCTCTGAGGCCCCAGGCCCCAAGGCGAGAGACGGCACGGCCTTCCAGCGGGTCAGAAAGCGAGGGAGGCTCTGGCGCTCGGCTGCTCGCCGGCACTGGGGGACGCAAAGTCCTGGAGTCCTGGATAGGCAAGGGGCCGCTGAGTCTCCACACGGCGACTCCCTGTGACCCCGCCCTACGCAATTTACATTCCCATCTGGGCTGTGCCAGACTCACAAGTAGAAACGCCTTTGCTTCTGCAAATTTTCAAATCCACTGAGTTGGTTCAGGCGGGATCATGAGGCACCAGACCCTACGGGGAGAGGCAGCACGGCCTTGCAGCCATCAGAAAGCGAGGGAGACTCTGTTGCACAGCTGCTCGCCGGCACTGGGGGACACAAAGCCCTGGCAGAGATTCAAGGGGCCGTGGAGACTCAGCCAGTGCTATTTGCTCCGCTATGGCGACTCCATGAGTCTCAGCCCTAATCAATTTACATCCCCATCCAAGCTGTGCCAGGTGCACAAAAAGACCCACCTGCGCTTTTGCAGCCTATCCCAACAAATTGCAGACTTCAACTGCTCACAGCCATGGGAGACACACTCAAGAAGCAGACCCAGGAGAACCAGGATGGCGGCATAAGGAAGAGACCTGTGCGTGCTACCTCACACAACAACATCGAAACTACCAAATATCAGACAAACACCTATCATACAGAACCATGGGAAAGTTGGCCCAGTGGAAGCTCTACAACTGGAAGGAGAGAAAGAACATTGAGACTGAGTAGGATGTGACACCAAGTACAGAGCCCAACCCAACAAACTGCAGATTTCAACTCCTCGCATAGAAAGAAGCGCATTGAGACTGAGTAGGATGT
>NW_005871682.1:62955-66860 GCF_000147115.1 Myotis lucifugus | reverse complement strand
CTCCCAAACAACTTTTATATATTAATGGTGGGTGCTGTTTTCCAAAAGTCTAGTTTTTACTTGAAAGCACGATTGTCGTATTGGCAACACTGTCAGTTGTCCTTGCAATGACTAGTTTGCTTGTGTGCTGTATCTCTGAAATAGGGATGTATCAGAAAATCTAAAAAAATATTTAATAATTTTTAGTTACCAAAAAAAAAAGCCAATGCTTTAAAAACATACTTTTATTGAGCAAATTTGAGAAGAGTGGCATTGTTTCACATATTTGCAAATCTCTTTATGGTCTTAACAGAAGACAGTCATCTATCTGCTTTTGTTTTCAATGTGTTGCAGTATATTTTGGTTAAAGCATATGAAGAAAATATGGCCTCAGAGGTATGTGGTTGGAAGAAAAGTATTTTAATAGCCTTTTCAGATCTGTGTATGTTCTTTGATATTACACCCAATCTTAACAAATGATAATTTCATAAAGGTTACTTGCAATGTAGAACCTAACACTGAATCAATGATCTTTTCATACTATTACAATTAAACCCACTGATCATTTAGAAAATATTGGCTAATCCATGAAATTCCAAATGTCAACACATTTCATTCAATATTTAAAAAGTCACATTCATTAATACCATCACTGATCTTTTCAGAAGTCTTCACTGAGAGGTCGAAACGGCCCCCGTGAGGTAGGGACGACCCCGGAGAGGTTGAAACGGCCCCCGTGAGGTAGGGACGACCCTGGTCAGGTCGAAACGGCCCCCGTGTGGTAGGGACAACCCCGGTCAGGTTGAAACGGCCCCCGTGAGGTAGGGATGACCCCGGTGAGGTTGAAACGGCCCCTGTGAGGTAGGGACGACCCCAGTCAGGTCGAAACAGCCCCAGTGTGGTAGGGACAACCCCAGTCAGGTTGAAACAGCCCCGGTGTGGTAGGGACAACCCCGGTGAGGTCGAAACGGCCCCCGTGAGGTAGGGACGACCCCGGAGAGGTTGAAACGGCCCCCGTGAGGTAGGGACGACCCCGGTCAGGTCGAAACGGCCCCGGTGTGGTAGGGACAACCCCGGTCAGGTTGAAACGGCCCCCGTGAGGTAGGGACGACCCTGGTCAGGTCGAAACGGCCCGGTGTGGTAGGGACGACCCCGGTGAGGTTGAAACAGCCCCCGTGAGGTAGGGACAACCCCAGTCAGGTTGAAACAGCTCCGGTGTGGTAGGGACGACCCCCGGTGAGGTTGAAACGGCCCCCGTGAGGTAGGGACGACCCCAGTCAGGTCGAAACGGCCCCGGTGTGGTAGGGACAACCCCGGTCAGGTTGAAACGGCCCCGGTGTGGTAGGGACAACCCCGGTGAGGTTGAAATGGCCCTGGTGAAGTCGGGACAGCCCCGGTGAGGTTGAAACGGCCCCCGTGAGGTAGGGACGACCCCGGTCTGGTAGGGACAACCCCGGTCAGGTCGAAACGGCCTCGGTGTGGTAGGGACGACCCCGGTGAGGTTGAAACAGCCCCCGTGAGGTAGGGACGACCCCGGTGAGGTTGAAACGGCCCCCGTGAGGTAGGGACGGCCCCGGTGAGGTTGAAACGGCCTTGGTGAGGCTCAGACGGCCCTGGTGAGGTTGAGACTACTCCAGTGAGGTTGGGACAAATAAAGGGGACCAGTATGGACTGATGAACAGGGGTAGATACAGAAGAGAGCAACATTGAACAGAATGTTAAACTACAGTGGGAAGCCTGGGAAGGGTCGGGGGGGGATTAAGAGACCAACTGAAGGAGTAATACGCATGCATATAAGAGTACCCATTGGACCGAACACACGCGGCGGGGGGGGGGGGGGGTAGGGGTTGGGGGAATGTCAAGGGGGGGAAAAAAGGAGACATATGTAATACTATTTGTAATACTTTAAGAAATAAAAATTATTATTAAAAAAAAATATTAAATATCAACTGTAATTGAAAAAACAAATTAAACAAGGTGATTGTGCCCATTGGTGGGGTTTTTCAAAGTAATGGGCAGAGATCTGGTCATTTGAGATGGCAACCTCAGTATGAGTATCGTCAGATCTGTCCTGTTCATTGCTTGGTAACATTTGGAGAAAAAGACCTGGGAAATCACTATATAGTATGTTGGCTTTCACTTATATTTTCTGTTTTCAATAGGACACATCCACCTGATGTCCCAAGTCCAGGGTCCCTTTGTTCTATTAGAGCATAAACATTTAGTCTTCTGTTGGGGAGGAGGGAGAATTTCCTGAAGGGACTGATAAGGGAATATGGGGGCCATTTGCTTTTCATGCAGATGTTCTTTCTTTTTTTTTAAAAAAAAAACATTTTTATTGATTTTTCAGAGAGAGAGGATGGGAGAGAAATAGAGAGATAGAAATATCTATGAGAGAGAAACATCTATCAGCTGCCTCCTGCACTGCCCCCCTACTGAGGATCAAGTCCGCAACCACTGGCATGTGCCCTGACTGGGAATCACACTGGTGACCTCTTGGTTCATAGGTTGGTGCTCAAACACTGAGCCACACCGGCAAAGCTTCATGCTGATTTTCAATCAGTTCTACTTTGTCCAATCTCACCTGCACCCCTACCTTCAGGAATCACTGACTCCAATTCCTGATCCTTGTGGCGATCACTGCCTGTTGCTTTCAAGACTGTTTGCTATCTTGGCTTTCACAGCTCAGTTGGGGAGAGGGGCTGGTATGCTGTCAGGGATGCAGTCTATTTCTTTTCACTGAAAGTTGGAAGTGGATGGGATGAGCTGCTGGTGTGGTACATGGGAATTTGGAATCCAGAGTGTGATGGCTTCATATTCCCTGTTGATGGCTCCCATGCAGCTATCACACCTCAGAGCATTGTCCTTGTTTCCTTCTGACGGAGAAAAATATATTCCTCCCTATATGGTCTTGCTAATGTTCTGGGCCACAATGTTCCCTTTTAATCTAGTCTAGGATGATTTCTATTTTTAGCAAATTCTCTCTATTTCACCAAGCATTCACTTTTTAGTTTTGGAGAATAGTCATTTGTTTATATTCCCTATTGTTTCTATGGTTGGAGTTTGTTTTAGGAGGGTATACTTCAGTGTGTATCAGTACACCACCTTGTAATCAGTATTGGATATTTATTCTGTACCAAATTTCCTTGTATCTGTGACAGAAAAGATATTTAAATGTCTTGTCATTCTCAAACTGTGAATCAAAGAAACAAAAAGTAATTGAACCTGCTTCACTGGAATATCAGCAAGACTATACAGGCAGGAATAGATTTGTGTCCTTCAGAAGGCCAATGCTCTGAGGTGTGGTTGCCGAATGGAAGCCATCCACAGGGAATATGAAGCCATAATCCTCTGTGTTCCAATTTCCCAGTGACCTCACCGGCAGCACATCCCATCCCATCCACTTCCAACTTTCAGTGAAAATCCAGTTACACTCCTTTCAATATTTAGATTAAACTATTCTGTACCTTCACCCTGCCTATTAGGATATGTTCTTATTCTTTCTCCAAGATCCTTTTTCCATGATGATAGTTATGATAGTTAACAGTTCTATAGTACTGACTTTGGGCCAGTCATTCTTCTAAGTGCTTTTTATGGATATTAACTTATTACTCCAGAATCCTCTGGGAAGCTTATTAAACGTAATGGGCTAGCCCTAGAGCAGAGGTCCTCAAACTACGGCCCACGGGCCACATGCAAATACAAATATTGTATTTGTTCCCGTTTTGTTTTTTTACTTCAAAATAAGATATGTGCAGTGTGCATAGGAATTTGTTCATAGTTTTTTTTTTTTTTTAACTATAGTCTGGCCCTCCAACGGTCTGAGAGACAGTGAACTGGCCCCTGTTTAAAAAGTTTGAGGACCCCTGCCCTAGAGCATTGGCATGCAGACTGAAGAGTACGAGGTTCATCTGGTCAAGGACACA
>NW_005871682.1:60471-62454 GCF_000147115.1 Myotis lucifugus | reverse complement strand
TCATTGACCACTGCCAGGTATTTGGAAATTGAGCAAGTCAAACATGATGAAATGGACAGTTGAGAAAATTACTATAAAAATTAACTCCCATAAGGATTATCTTTAAACTAGAGGCCGGGTGCATGACATTCATGCACTGGGGGGCGGGGAAAGGCCCCTCAGCCTGGCCTGCGCCATCTCGCAGTCCAGGACCCCTCCGGGGATGTTGGCCTGCCAGCTTAGAAAATAAGGTAGTCCCCCACCCCCTCTTGCTAGGTGGACATCCCCTGAGGGGTCCTTAGCCCTACCACGGTGGCTCCTGCCACTGCCGCTGAGCTCACCAGCCATGAGCCCGGCTTCTGGCTGAGCGGCGCTCCCCCTGTGGGAGCACACTGACCACCAGGGGGCAGCTCCTGCATTGAGCATCTGCCTCCGGTGGTCAGTGTCATAGCGACTGGTTGTTCTGCTGTTCAGTCAATTTGCATATTAGGGTTTTATTATATAGGAAGGTGAAAAAAAGATAGAGACTCACTCTCATATTTTAAAATAATTTCTCTAGTTTTACATGATCATCAAAGGGCATTTACTATTAGGACCATATATTATGTGTGGTAATGTTTTGGAACTCTGGCAAGTAATGTTTAAAGACACACTTCTCACTTCTAGGTTTAAAGGATTTACAGACCACCATATGGTAAGAATACATTGAGTAGAGCCTTTAAACCCCTGAATTAAAGCTCTGAGAAATTGAGAATATCTGATTTGTAAGAAAAATAGGTATTTGTGAGTTCAGCAAATACAATAAATGTTAACATTTTTTGATACAAGGAACAATTACACAATTTCTCTTGAAGCTTTATTGCATCTAGAAATGCTATGAAGTAATAATACTTATAGCAATGCAAGTATGATCAAAACTCAGGGATGAGGAAGATAAAACTTTGTGTGCCTGGGAGGACTAACTAAGGCAGACAAGTTTGGTGGCAGGTTCTCAGGGACCCCAGAGTCTCATAGACTTTTACTAATTGCTGTTGGCACCACAGTCGTCTTTGGTCAAGTGTGCTAAGGTGGGGCAGAGGTAAACAAGGGAAGCAGGTGATGGATATTAAAGCTGCCATAAAGTCAACTTCAAAGTGTGTGACATCACCATAGACGTCTAGAAAATAACAACAGACAGGCCAGCTGAGCAAGCAATGCTCCTGATTAGGAAGAGGTGCGTTTGAACCAAAGCTTTACATTGACATTATTTGCTAGTCATAAACAGCAACAGGCCTGCCAGCAGCTGCTGTAGTCATGAGTCAGCCCATCTTTGCAGAAGGAGCTTTGTACTCACTCACCCAGTAAACCCCTCCTGAACATCTGTGATGTGACAGATGTGGTTATATGCTGAAGCAGAGGGAACCATACACATGAGCCCCGTAAGGACCTTACTCTCTGAGATGAGAGAAAGAGCCATCACTGATTATAATAAAGCTAACATAGAGCAAAACTGCCTGTAAGACAGTGTGCAGAAGGGGGTTATGATTGACAAAGGTAGATTGGGTTCAGAAGATGGAGGAGTTTCAGTATGAGGCTGTCAATTAGGACTCTGTTCTGAAGGCAGTGCTGAACGTCTCATGGTTTTCAAACAGGAGAGTACAGGAGGAAGGTCGCTCTATTGGTACTGTTAGAATGGGCTGGAGGATGCAAGGGAGACTGGCCAGCAGAGAATAGCTGGAAAACTCTATATAATATACCAGTAATCACCCCAGCTTTGTGTTTTTTGTTGTTGTTGCAAATGATAGCAATTTAAAACACTCTCTCCTGCATTATTAATGTGTTATTTATGAGCTAAGCAAGATAATAGACAGTTTTTCTTTGGGGATTATATATGCCACCAAAAGAAAAGCTACAGTCTCTCTTCTCTGCCATTAGATGATGGGACTCTCTCATCATTGATGTTTCTATTCTTTCTCTTCCTCTCCCTTCTGAAGTCAATAAAATATATATATATATATATATATA
>NW_005871682.1:43543-59152 GCF_000147115.1 Myotis lucifugus | reverse complement strand
TTTTGGAGGTTGAGTTTTGTCTTGGTGCCTGTCTGGGAACCTCAGAGGGGTAGCAAGAGAAGTTCTGTCCACCAGTCCTTTTCCAGGAGGTCCTTTAAAATAAGTCACCTGGCGGGTTTCTCCTATTCAATTTGTATTTTATTCCCAGATAATATTCCAAATCTTTTCTATCATTAGAATAGGGAGCACCTGTCCCCTGGCCAACTAGCTTTATGTTAATTTTATTATATAACTTGTCTTTTGCATAGTTTCTGACATCTGAAGTGATTTTGTGAGCAGTGGTAATAGTCAACCCAATACATTTTTGGGAGTGTATTTTGGGTGCAGTTGTCTAAATCTTCCTTCCACAAATCCACTCTCAAGCATTAACCTGGCCTAACATCAAAATATAAAGCCAATGACATCATCGAGGTTTTACCGAAGAGTGCTCCAAAATGTCACAATTTCTGCTCAGGCCACAGTGTCACCAACAATCAGAAAAAGATTTAGTGATTTATTTGACCAAGGAATAATATTTTTTTAAACTTTAGAATATTTTTAGATTTATAGAAAAATGGTGAAGATTGTATAGATGCCAATATTTTGAAATTTGTTTGAAAATGTTCTGGCTGGGGTTTTCTCTGGTGTTATGTGGTGGTGACCCTGTGTTTTGTATATAGGCTCAGTAGAATATTTCAGACAGTAGCTGGAGCTCAGGCTCTCTTGTAATCTGAGTGGATTATATCAAGAAACCCTAATATTGAAGAATCACTCTGCTCATTATATTTGTTCAACTATGGTCACTTTCTGATTTCTGGTGGGATATGCTTCTACTGGTCAATGAAGTGATTGATCAACACAAATAGGTCTTGATGGTTCCACTTAACAGTCTTTGAGGATATTATGAGGGTATACAATTTATGAATATTACTTTGGAGTATATATACAACGTGTCAATGTTAGCAAAGCTTTTGTGAATGAACTGAGTATTACAAGTGAACTTGTCTTTCTCAGCTATTTTATATCCAAATGGCCAAGTAAGCCATATTTTACCTTTACTATTATTTTTTAGTGTTTTTAAACTTTATTTTTATTGTCAACACTATTTCAACTGTCCCCATTTTTCCCTCCTTGTTCACCTCCACCCAGCCCCCACCCTCCCTTCCCCCTGGCCTTCACCTCACTATTGTGTGTGTCTATGCCAGTGATGGCGAACCTATGACACGCGTGTCAGAGGTGACACGCGAACTCATTTTTTTGGTTGATTTTTCTTTGTTAAATGGCATTTAAATATATAAAATAAATATCAAAAATATAAACCTTTGTTTTACTATGGTTGCAAATATCAAAACATTTCTATATGTGACACGGCACCAGAGTTAAGTTAGGGTTTTTCAAAATGCTGACACGCCGAGCTCAAAAGGTTCACCATCACTGGTCTATTCAGTGGTTCTCAACCTTCCTAATGCCTTGACCCTTAAATACAGTTCCTCATGTTGTGGTGACCCCCAATCTGCCGGAGTCCATTCATTGTCTTCACTAGCTGAGTTTAGACAGAAACCCCACCCAAAAGCTAGTAGCCATTGAAAGTCCTAGTAAAAGTCAGGGCTGTGCACCACCCAGTTAATCTAGGAACCATTCAGTTAATTTGGCTAATAATAGTTGAAGCATCCACACCTTAGTTCCCTTAATTCCTTAGATAGTTATGTAGATCCTTGTTGATTATTGTTAATCAGTTTCTCTGCCTACACTCGGAAATCTATTGATAAGCTAATCAGTTACTCTGCCTACACTCGGAAATCTGTTGATAAGCTAATCAGTTACTCTGCCTACACTCGGAAATCTATTGATGAGTTAATCAGATACTTTTGTCTACTGGAAATTGCTGATCTGTGTGTCATTGAAACTTCCTACTCTAAGGGCTACTCCAGATCAATAAAAGATTGGAGCAGCCTGAGCATGGGTGGAAGTCTTTGGGACTTGCCCGCCTGGTCCTCCAATATTGCAAAATTATCTCGTGTCTGTTTCTCTCATTTACTGTGAGGCTCCACTTTCAGGTACCGAACCCTACTCCACGCGGGACGTGGAAGGAATCACTCAACACCAATCATAAAATTATTTTCTTTGCTACTTCATAACTTTAATTTCTGACTGGTCCTTTTCCATTTTTTTTGGCATTCTCAGTAGTAATTTTGCTACTGTTATGAATCGCAATGTAAATATCTGATATGCAGGATGTATTTTCATTGTTCGCGACCCACAGGTTGAGAACTGCTGGTCTATGGGCTATGCATATATATTCTTTCGCTACTCTCTTCACCTTATTTCATCCAATCTTCCCTTCCCTCCATCCCTCTGACATCTGTCAGTCTATTCTATGTATTCATGCCTCTGGTTCTATTTTGTTCTTCAGTTTATTTTGTTCATTAGATTCCACATATAAGTGAGATCATATGGTTTGTCTTTCTCTGACTGGCTTATTTCACTCAGCATAACAATCTCCAGGTCCATCCATGCTATTGCAAAAGGTAGTATTTCCTTCTTTTTTATGGCCACATAGTATTCCATTGAGTAAATGTACCACAGCTTTTTTATCCACTCATCTACTGATGGACATGTGGGCTGTTTCCAGATCTTGGCTATTGTAAATAACACTGTTATGAACATAGGGGTGCCTATATTCTTTCAAATTGGTGTTTCAGGATTCTTAGGATATATTCCCAGAAGTGGCATTGCTGGGTCAAATGGCAGTTCCATCTTTAATTGTTTGTTGATTTATTGGTGGTAGCCGGTCTGCCAGGTGTGAGGTGATATCTCATTGTGTTGGCTTTTTAAAAAAATCCTCACCCGAGGATATTTTCCCATTGATTTTTAGAGAGTGGAAGAGAGAGGGAAAGGCAGAGAGAAATATTGATGTGAGAGAAAGATATCAATTGGTTGCCTCCTACACGCACCCTGACCAAGGTATGTGCCCTTGACTGGAATTGAACACAGGACCCTCTGTCTGCAGGCCAAACCAGGTAGGGCTCATTATGGTTTTAATTTGCATCTCTCTGATGATTAATGACATTGAACATTTTTTTCATACGTCTTTTGACCATCTGTATGTCCTCTTTGGAGAAGTGCATATTCAGGTTCTTTGTCCATTTTAAAATTGGATTGTCTTCCTGGGGTTGGAGTTTGTATAAGTTCTTTATGTCTTTTGGATAGTAACCCTTTATCAAATGTATCATTGGTGAATATGTTCTATATAGTGGGTTTCCTTTTCATATTATTGATGGCTTCTTTTGTTGTGCAGTAGCTTTTTAGTTTGATGTAGTCTTTTTTGTTTATTCTTCCCTTGCCCTAGGAGACACACCTGCAAAAAGATCTCTATGAGAGATGTCTGTGATTTTACTGCCTATGTTTTCTTCTAGGATTTTTATGGTTTTGAGATTTACATTTAAGTCTTTAATCCATTTTGAGTTTATTCTTGTGTATGGTGTAAATGGATGGTCTACTTTCATTATTTTGCATGTACCTGTTCAGTTTCCTCAACACCATTTATTGAAGAGACTGTATTCCATTGTATGCTCTTTCCTCCTTTGTCAAATATTAATTGGCCATAAACACATGGGTTTCTGTCTGGGGTCTCTGTTCTCTTCCATTGGTCTACATGCCTGTTCTTATGCCAATACCAGGCTGTTTGATGGCGTTGCAGTATAATTTGATGACAGATATTGTGATATCTCTATCTTTGTTCTTTTTTTTTTATAAAATATATTTTATTGATTTTTTACAGAGAGGAAGGGAGAGAGATAGAGAGTTAGAAACATCGATGAGAGAGAAACATTGACCAGCTGCCTCCTGCACATCTCCCACTGGGGATGTGCCCGCAACCCAGGTACATGCCCTTGACCGGAATCGAACCTGGGACCCTTCAGTCCGCAGGCCGACGCTCCATCCACTGAGCCAAACCGGTTTCGGCTATCTTTGTTCTTTTTTCTCAAGATTGTTGAGGCTATTCAGGATCTTTTTTGATTCCATTTACATTTTTGGAATATTTGTTCTAGATTTATGAAATATACCATCAAGTAAGCCATATTTTATAACAAAAATTTACAATTACATATTTTATTGCATATGAAAATCTTTTGTTCTTTTGTTATTCATAAATATGATTTGATTTTTTTGTTTTATTAAGAAGTGATTTTTTATTTTTTTAATTAATAAATCTTTATTGTTCAGATTATTACAGATGTTCCTCTTTTTTCCCCCCATAGCTCCCTCCACCTGGTTCCCACCCCACCCCATTCCCTTACCCCTTGCCACTGTCCTCATCCATAGGTGTAAGATTTTTGTCCAGTCTCTTCCCGCACCCCCCACACCTCCTTCCCCCCAAGAATTGTCAGTCCACTCCTTTTCTATGCCCCTGCTTCTATTATATTCACCAGTTTATTCTGATTTAATTTTTAGGTTCACTTGTTGATAGATATTTATTTGTTGTCACTTTGTTGTTCATAATTTTTATCTTTACCTTTTTCTTCTTCTCCCTCTTCTTAAAGAATATCCTTAAGCATTTCAAATAATCCTGGTTTGGTGGTGATGAACTTCTTTATCTTTTTCTTGTCTGTGAAGCTCTTTATCTGACCTTCAATTCTACTTGATAGCTTTGCTGGGTAGAGTAATCTTGGTTGTAGGTTCTTGGTATTCATCACTTTGAATATTTCTTGCCACTCCCTTCTGGCCTGCATGGTTTCTGTTGAGAAATCAGCTGACAGTCGTATGGGTACTTTCTTGTAGGTAACTAACTGTTTTTCTCTTGCTGCTTTTAAGATTCTCTCTTTGTCTTTAGCCCTTGGCATTTTAATTATGATGTGTCTTGGGGTAGTCCTCTTTGGATTCCTCTTATTTGGGGTTCTCTGCACTTCCTGTACTTATAAGTCTATTTCTTTCATCAGGTAGGGGAAGTTTCCTGTCATTTCTTCTTCTAATAGGCTTTCAGTATATTGCGCTCTCTCTTCTTCTGGCACCCCGATAATTTGGATGTTGGCATGTTTGAAGTTGTCCCAGAGGCTCCTTACACTATCTTCATATTTTTGGATTCTTTTTTTGTTTTGCTTTTCTGGTTGGGTGTTTTTTGCTTCTTCGTATTTCAAATCTCTGACTTGATTCTTGGGATCCTCTAGTCTGCTGTTGGATCTCTGTATATTATTTTTAATTTCAGTCAGTGTATGTTTAATTTCTGACTGGTCCTTTTACATTTTTTTGGCATTCTCATTAAGATCCTTAAAGGTCTCACTAAGTTCCTCGGAGGTTCGTAGAAGATTCTTGAGTAGCCTTATAACTGTGGTTTTGAATTCTATGTCCTCCATTTCTTTCATTTGTGACATGTTTCTTTGTCTCCACATTTTTGGCTGACTGTGAGGACCCGCTGTGTCTACAGTGGAAGAACTGCTGTGCTGGAGACACCCTTATGGGGTAGGACTTGCTTCAGTGGGGCTTCGGTGCTCACTGAGTCTGCTTCTTGAGTGTGTCCCTTATGGATGTGAGGAGTTGAAATCTGGTATCTGACCAGGGGTACCTTGGCTCCTGGATCTCCACGTCAACCACTGTGTGAGTCCACCCAGCAGGAGCTACAGTGACATCAGCAGATTTCTCCTCTTTGTTTGGGGTTTGGAAGTTTTGGAGTTCTCTGACCCAGCTGCAGTTTGTTAGGTTAGGCTGCAAAAGTGCAGGTGATTCTTTTGCACCGCTGCACACAGCTTGGGTGGGGATGTAAATTGAGTGGGGCGGGGTCTCAGAGAATCCCCAGGGCGGAGCAAACAGCAATGGTTGTCGTCAGCCTCTCTGTGATTCCACGTGTCTCTGCGACTCCGCGCATCTCTGTGTCCCAAGTCCCTCTGCTTCCCGGAGTCCCGTGCCCCCACAGCATCAATGATCCCTGCCAGCAGCTCTGGGAGAAAGCCACCCTCGCTTTCCGACCTGCTGCAAGACAGTCCAGTTTCTCCCTGGAGGAGTCTGGGACCGCAGAGTCTCGCTGTAAATTTGAGAGCTTGTAGCCCCTTCCGACTGAAAAAAACCACGCACCCAGGTGCAGCCGCCTCGCGCACGCCTTTGTACCCCTGTTCTTGGCACCTCTGCACCTCCTATTCAGTCTCAATGAGCTTTTTTCTTTCCTTCTAGTTGTAGAACTTCCACTTGGCCAGCTTTCCCGTGATTCTGGATGATAGCTGCTTTGTCTTATAGTTGTAGTTTTAATGTTGTTGTGGGGGGAAGCACGTACAAGTTTATACCTTATGCTGCCATCTTGGTTCTTCTCAAGAAGTGATTTTTAAATTGATTTTAGTGATGTACAGGTTCATGTACAATAAAATGCATTCATTTTAAATGTTTATTCCCATGCATTTGACAGATTTATGCCCCCTTATATTTATGATCACATAAATATATGCAATTGTTTCATCGCCCCACAATGTTCTTTGTGCCTCATCAGTGAACCTTCCTGGCCCAGGCAACTACGGGTTTGTTTTCTGTCACTATAAATTAGATTTATTTTTTATATAGTTATATATAAAAAGAATCATACATCATATACTCTTTAGCACCTGGCTTTATTTACTCTACATAATGTCTTTGTGATTTATCCACATTATTATGTATATTAGTGGTTCATTCAACTTTTTGTTTTGAAATATTCATAGGTTCCCAGGAAATAGCAAAGACAGGACAAAGAGGTGCCATGCACGTCTTAATGTTAACTGCAGTACAATATCAAAACCAGGAAATCAACATGGGTCCAGTGAGTATGTATCATTCTACATGTATAGATTTGTGTAAACACCATTGCAAGTGAGATACAGAAGTATTCCATAACACAAAGATCTTCTTGTTTTCACATTCTTTCTCCAGCCATCACCATCCCTAACCTCTGGCAATCACTAATCTGTTTTCCATCGCTATAATACAGCATGTGACCTTTGAAATTGGCTCCCCTGCCCCAACCCCCCAAGACCTACATAATATCAACAGGTGAAATTCTATAAAACACTCCAGGAAAAGGTAATTCCAACCTTAGGTAAAATTTCCCCCAAGTAACACAGAATGAGGAACACTACCCTACTTACTCTTTGGGGAAATGACAGCCTTCTTAACAAAAAAATGGCAAGGATAGGTCAAGAGATAATTATAGCTCAATCTTATTCATGAACATAGATGTGAAATATGTAAACAAAATAAGCAAATTCAAAATTGGCTTAAGATTTTAACAATTATGTAGATGCAAAACAATTCCAATAAAATCATAAGAGGTTATATTCTTGGAACAAAAAGAGATTATATTTTTTGATCCTAATATTTTTATGGAAGGCTAGAAGCCCAAGCAAAATCAAAGCACCTCTAAAGAACAAATTGGATGAATATGTCATAAAATGGCAGATACATTAAGTATAAAGTTGTAGTAGTTATGTGAATGTGGTATAATTAATTACTGGACAGTTAAGAATTCGACTCATTCATAGATACAAACGATTTAGTCAGCATTATAGATTATTGGGGACGATGGGCTTTTCAATGAACAGTGCTGTGATAACTGATTATCCAGAGCAGAAAGAAAAAGGAATTAACTTCTAACTCCCACTGTATTAAAAAAAATAGTTACACCATTAAAATAAATTTTTAAATCACTTATGTCAATGACAATGTAATTTCATTATATAATGATTTTATGACAAATGGAGAAGGCAAACTTTCCAGGGGAAAGAAAATGTTATATGAGTAGAATTTGATTTCTGAGGGAGTCGGTTTCAAGGTAAAGATCATCCTATTAGGGAACTGGAAGGAAAAACAATGCCTCATGCAGGTGAGATATTTAGGTAGGGAACCCAAGAGGAGAGAATAGAACCATAGCAACTCAGATGCATGGAAAAAGTAAACATCAGGGGGAAATGTTAAGCATGGTGGGGGCCACAAGTATTTGAAGGATGAACAATTTGGGCTCAGATAGTGATACTGCTCTCTATGAGGCTGGGCTTCAGGTATTCATAGGGAAGGTCTAGCTGCTCATTCCGGGCCATGATTTCCTTTTGCAGGTTGTCCAGATCTGTCTGAAACTGCCTTAAAACAGCCTTGGGCTCAGGACCCGAGAAATACTCTTCTTTGTGATGCCCCAGTCGTACCTGAAGCAGAAAGAAAGGATCAATCATCTTCTAGTTCTAAGAAAAAGGGACCCAAACTTCAGTCCCTCACCCTAAAGTCTCCTTGTCAGCCATCAGTCCCCTCAGAGCTCCAGAGGTCCCCTCTCACCAAGTCTCGCTGGGGCCGGCCAAGGAGCCACGTGACGGACATTTGAAGAGAAGCTCTGCCAGACATTAGGCAGTGAGCCCATCACTGTGTCCATTGTGACATCTTCCTTGGTAGTGGGAGGGGGCATCTGCATTGAGCTTGGCGCATTAGGGACCCAAGCAAACCAGTCGAACTGGGGGAGGAAGAATCTGGAGTCATCCAGAAACTCTGATTCACGACCCTAGCTCCTAGCTCTCTCCCTCAAGTGTCCCCTAGCCCAGAAGCTTTCTCTCACAGACCAGGCTTTCAGCTGTCCATACCTGGCCCGTGTTGACTGCTGCATGCTGGGCAGAACATGTGAAGATGCACATGGTAAGGAAATGACAGAGCTGAGCCTGAGACTGGAAGGACACAGGGAAACCTAGAGAAAAGAACAAAGCTTAGAAAGTGCAGTTCCAAAGGAGATAAGGAAGTAAATGCTAATATCTTGACATATCCACAAATTAGAACTAGTTCATGTTCATTCATTCAAAAAGTAATGAACTAGTATGTACCAGACACTGTGTAGGCATTGGGAATCTGTATGGGCAAAAGAGAATCTGTGTAGTGAAGAAAGGTAATAAACAGCATAACTAAGTAAAATTACACAGAGTTTGTTAGATAGTGATAAGTAAATACGTAAGGCAGAAAAAGGAGATATGAGATATAAAAGGTGAGGTCGTTAATAATTTAGTCAAGGAAACTGTCCTTGCTTTGCTGCTGACTAACTGCATTGCCTTGGACTGACTGCTTAGTTTCTCTGGGCTGCTATTTAGTTTACTCTGAGAATAGAGATAATAATTGTTACCTTATAAAGGATATGGTCCATGAAGATGGTCCATATAAACCCCTCAGCCCATTGTAGGTATGTTTATAAGGTGGGGAGTGGGCAGGGCTGAGAGACTGGTTGGTCAAATATCCAGTGTTCAAAAAGTGGTTAAAAGCAATAGGAGAGAGGTAGACAACCCAAAATAAAATGGTACAAAAGAGGAATAAGCTCTGCACAAAGGAGGATATCCCTGTGGCTACTAAACCCAGGACAAGTTCCTCGGTTCTACTAGTCACTGGGAGAATACAACTTAAACTCAAATGTGAAAATACAACATATTCACAATATGTCCAAACTATTTTTTCAAATATTTGAGAATATATTGACTACAACTCATACTCTGTGGAGGGAGTTAAATGTATACAAGCACTTTGGAAAAATGTCAGAAACCACTAAAACTGAACATACACATATCCTATGATCCATCGATTTCACTTCTAGATACACACCCAACAGAATTGTACACACAACAATGTTCACAGCAGCAATGACATTAATAGCCTCAAAATGGAAACAACCCACATGCCCATCAATGGCAGAAAGGAAAAAATAAAGCCTGTCACATTCACAAAATAGAATAATATACAGTGAGAACAATGAACTACATATCCATGTCACAACAGCATGGGTAAATTTCAAACATATTTTGAGACCTTAGTGAGTGCATGTTTGTATTTTCATTTGTGCAAAGTTCAAACAGGTAAAAGTAACCTACACAGTATGAAGTGGTTAATTTTGGATGGGCAAGGACTGGAATAGCATACAAGGGGCTTTCTGGGCAACGGGTAATGTTTTTTGTTCTTTGTGCTAATTATACAGGTATGTCACCTTACTAAAAGTTCAAGTTGTAGGCCAATGATTTATAATGTTAACTTTTCTCCATATTTGTTTTATTTTAATAAAATTCCTACTCTTCCCAAAAGTCAAGTGGCTGTGATAGCTGGATTGGTTCAGTGGACAGAGCATGGGTCCATGGACAAAATGGTCCTAGGTTCAATCCATTCAAGGGCATGTACCTATGTTGCAGGCTTGATCCCCGCCCAGGTTGGGGTCAACCAATCGGTGTGTCTCTCTCACATGGATATTTCTCTTTCTGACTCTCTCCCTCTCCCTCTCCATTCCCCTTTCTCTAAAAGTCCATGGAAAAATATCCTCTAGTGAGGATTAACAACAAAAACAAAAGAATAGCAAAGTTTCTCTCCCTTTCCCAGAAAGTAGTTTTAGGCATCTGGGCTATAATACAGAAAAAAAGAGAAGTCATCAACTCAAGTTGGAGCTGGAACAGCACCAAATCCACTGTCCTATTCCACTCAATTTACAGTTGAGATGCTGCTCAGGGAGTTTAAGGACCTGCTCACCTATTGCACTTGCTGATCAAATTGGGGAGGTAAGTTTTTCGAGTGGGGCATATGATCACAATCATTTTACATTGATTGCTTTACACATGTGTCTACTTTTTACATTCAGTATTTCATTTGGGACAAGAGTTATATTCACTTCAGAGAAAGGATATTAAAAGTCAAAGAGATTAAAGGTTTTCTCAACAAATAGTTCTGGGAAGAGAAAATCTTAACACACTGCCTTTAATGAGGGTGATGAGAGAATGATTGTACAAAGAGAACCATGAACGATGAGGGAGAACAATGTGAGTACAAGTGGTTAAATCTCACAGTCAAATATGTTTTACAAGTGCTCTGATGTGTATATTTCATGGGGCTAAGCATGAAAGATAATGAGAGGGACTTTTGGAGCACGTGGAGCCTGATGGCCAGAACTGGGACATACTACAGAGATTTTGGTCTTGAAGGGCTGTTGAGGTGCTGTTGGTGAATGGGAAAGGTACAGCCCTAGATACTTTGAGGTAAGGCTCCACTCTATGGTAGGCGTGTGGTTTACTGATGTTTGCATCCTCAGGGCGCAGTTATAGGTAATAGCTCTAAGCTTTGGCTACAGTTATTGCATGGAGGGGGTAGATGGGATTCAAGGTATTGGTGTGAAGTGTGAAGGGGCAAGGAGCTAAAGGATGATTCAAAACAGTCCCAGCTGCTTATGTGTACTAGAGAGAAGAATATTAATCTGGGTAGAGCTCAAGAAAGGCTATTTCTTCATTATGGATAAAAAATGGGGTAAGGGACCTGAAGGTAGTTCCCCGGTGAGGAGGGCACGTTTGCCTAAGGAACATGAGTCCCAAGGATCATGACACTGAGTTAGGGTTTAAGTCAAAACATATACAGTATTGAGACTACATTTAGAAATGACCTGGCACTATGGCAGGTGTGTGTGATGTCTGGATCCTCTCTGTATGCTGGTCAATAGAAGGAAGGAGGAAAAGGGAGGGAAAGCTAGGATGGGCTGTCATGGTCTTTGGTGGGAATAATCTTCCCATTTCTATCTTTAAGTAAGAAAATAGACAATGATTAGGAGAGAGCCTGTCAGGGCCTCGACAGATTTCTTACTGGCTGTGGTTCTGGCCTTATAATTCCCATTGGCAGGTGAGGGGCATCTATGTAAAAGCATGAGGGTCTCTGAGGAGGACAATCCTTGGGTTTGTAGAATTTTCCTGAATCTTAGGAGATGGGAATGGGATTCAGAATTTTCATGTGTGGAGGATGGGCATTATGAGGGGTTGGGGTCATGTCCCAAGATGGGCAAGAGTGAGAAGGGGTTCTCAACAGAGTGTCCAAGGAGTTCTCTGGGGAGGGATCTCACCTCGGTCCTGGGCCTGGCACAGCCCCACCTCAGTGATCTCCCGACACCAGGCCTGCAGCTCAGGGTCCCCTCTCACGACATCATCCCCGTCATAGAAGAGGTAAATAATCCCTTCCACATACCTGCCCAGAGGAGAAGGGAGCTGAGCTTCTTGAGAGTAGAAGGCAATAGCCTCTGACTGCTACTCCTTTTCTGTGGTCTCTATCCATCTGACTCTCACTCTATCTGGGGACAGATCTTACAAGACTTGCATTTGGGACATCCCCTAGTTCTTTCTACACACTATTGTAGAGAGGAAGAACATGTGAATCATTAGTTTTAAGAATTCCGTACACATGGTTGATAGTCACTCTTTGTAACAAAATCCCCAATTCCACCAGATCTCTTGGTTTTACCCACCCACACAATTCTGCCTGCTTACACTCTTTCAGTCTCCCCATTTGCAGACCCCACCCACTTTCTCCTCATTCTTCCTCATCATTCTCAGGATTGAGTCCTCTGCTTCTCCTGTCTGGACCTTATTGTTTCATGCTCCTTTTGTCCCATGCTGACCTCAGGCAAAAGCTCCATTTTCACTGTCCCCAATGCCCCTTTTCTTGGTCAGCTCCCACTCTCACCCACTGAGCAATGATCTCCCAAAGTTGTAAAGCATCATGGGCATAGAAGGCTCTTGGGATTCCCAGCAGGCCCCGATCAGCCAGATCATCAGGAGGACAGAGGGAGCGGTAGGTCAGCTGAATCACAGCCCGTCGGATCAACTGCACATGGCCTCCTCCACCTGTGCTCACTACCTGTGCCAATAGATATGAGAGGTCTTAAGGGGAGAAACAGAGCTGGAGAACATGGCATAGTATATAAAGTGGTCAGATGTGGCCTTTTCAGATTCAAAGACATTGGGATAAAGGGACAAAGCTCCTGGGGTTAAGGGTCAGGACCTTCACACAGGGGAACCTGGAATCTTGAAAGTGACAGGAGGTCATGCAGAACTGGATGATTAGGTGTCACCACACTCCACCTCCTTACCTTATCAAACACACTTCCATCTGAGATGAGGTGGTTTGGTGCCCTGGTGTTGATGTCCATGGTGTAGTGTGTGTGTGGTATCAGGAGCTGGATGGAGAAGGTTGGAGGGGGTGGTTTATGGAGGAAATACTTGGGTTCTTCTTATTTAAAGCGTTGCACTCAGCATGGTGACTTTCATCTCGACACTTTCCTACCTGCTAGTGCTTTTGCAGGATGGTCTGCTTTTGCCTTTCTGTTTTCTTAGTCTCATGTTCTCCTATTGCCCTGTGAGTTGAGCTTTGGAGTCTGACTGACCGGGATTTTAATCTACACTTCACCACTTACTTTGATATTTGACCAAGATAATAAACCCTCTAAGCATCCATCTCTTTTTCTCTTTACAGGCGATGACAATTGGGTCTCATCACAGGTGCTGTGGTGATGCTTATGTGTATAACATATGAGAGTGTTCAGTACATTACCTAGCACACAGACATCCTTGAACAGTAGCTGTTATCATTACCTTTATTCTTTCCACCTTGAGTATAGATGTCCTTTGGGAATCAGCCCTTTAACTTTGGATTTTTAAAAATAATTTTTTTTTTATCATTCGTACCCTTACAGTTTAAACTGGCCTTTCTACTAATTTTCAAATCTGTTCCTTCAATCTCTAGTTGTTTTACTCTTGCATTTTTTCAATTTTGGTGTTAGGGATGGGGTGGGTAGGGTACTTTTAGAATTAAAGGAACCATATTGATCTATGTTCTTTATCAGCCAAGGGGCTGTTGTCAAACCTCTTCCCACCACCAATTAGGCACTATTAATTTATCCTGCTTTCCCTTGGTCATTATAAAAAACCAGTTGATCCTCATATGCATTTCCTTTTGTCTCAAACAATTTTGTTTTCATTCTGAGATGGAGGATTCATGCAATATTGTTATTTTTGTGAGTTGGTGATGCTGCAGAGAGGGAAGGACCCAACTGATATCATTGATACCAACATATCAAGGCAACTCACACTGTTCTGAAACTTTAGGAAGATGCTATTCTAAATGGGATTGTTAATTTCCTTTTTATATTATTCATTACTAATGTACAGAAATACAACTGAATTTTGTGTGTTGATTTTTTATCCTGCCATTTTGCAGCCTGATCTGAAAAGTAAGGGGAGTGAATACACCTCCGTCTTTTATTGCTGGAAATACACTCTACTTGGATTTGAGCCCAAATGGTGTGACTCTAGGGCCCATGCTTTTCGCTATGGCAGTGGTCAGCAAACTCATTAGTCAACAGAGCCAAATATCAACAGTACAACGATTGAAATTTCTTTTGAGAGCCAAATTTTTTAAACTTAAACTATATAGGTAGGTACATTGTCATTAACTTAATTAGGGTACTCCTAAGGCTTAGGAAGAGCCACACTCAAGGGGCCAAAGAGCCGCATGTGGCTCGCGAGCTGCAGTTTGTGGATCACGGTTCTACGTGAACTGTACTTCTTTTCCTTTCTTATTGTCCTAACTGGATTCTTCCCAAAAATATGAAATAATAAAGGTGAGAATAGTGTTTTCTGTCCTTGTACTGATTTTAAGTGAAATGATTTTGGTTAATATAATATTTTCAGTTCATTTCTTACATATCTTGTCATACAAGGAAGTTTTCCTATATTTCTATTTTCTTAGATGCTTTATATAGTATGTTTTGCATAGGTATGACAAAATAATTTTTAGCATCTAGTTATAGAACTGTATTTTTATTTTTTCTAATTAAGGCAATAAATCATTTTGGCAGAGGGCTTGATATTGCCCCTCTGCCGGCCACCATGGCTCCACAGTGCTTGTAGTAAGTTTGCTCTTCTTCCCAGTTTCTTTGGGCAGCAGTAGATTTAGAGAAGTATAAGGCTCTGGAGTAAGACTGTCTCTTTGCCTGGGTCAGCAGGTTCAAGTGAGTGCCTGAGAAATGAGACTTCATCTTTCTTCCTCACATCCTAAAACCTCATCATTTTAATCTACCTTTGGATCATTGAAATTAATATTTCCACACTCTGCCCTGACCGGTTTGGCTCAGTGGATAGAGTGTTGGCCTGTGGGCTGAAGGGTCCCAGGGCATGTACCTTGGTTGCAGGCACATCCCCAGTAGGAGTGTGTGGAAGCAGCTGATCGAGGTTTCTCTCTCATTGATGTTTCTAGCTTTCTATCCCTCTCCCTTCCTCTCTGTAAAAAAATCAATAAAATATATATTTTAAAAATAAAAAAAAATATTTCCACACTCTGTTTCCCTGTTTATATCACTTGTTACAAGGAGTCCAATTTTCTGAAATCTAATCTCTAGGAGTTCCTGTCCATCCCTTTCCATGATTCCCATCAATTCTCTTTCTCCAGTCTTGACATTTTAACATTGTATCCCCGGGCAGATTAATTGTTGTTATAGGCTAAATGTTAATGTTCACCTTTTCCCTCTCAATTCATATGTTGAAAACTTAATGTCCAATGTGATGAAATTATGAGTCAGGGCCTTTGGGAGATTCTTAGGTCCTGAGGGTAGAGTCTTCGTGAATGGGATTAGTGCCTTTATAATAAGGCCTTGGAGAGCTTCCTTGTCCCTTTGCCATGTGAGGATACAACTTTTTTTGAGTCTGTAAGCTGGAAGAGCGCCCTGACCTGAGTATGCCAGCACCCGGATCTTAGACTTCCAGCCTCCAGAACTGTGAGAAATAAATTTGGTAGTTTATAAGCCCTACATACTGTGATATTTTGTTATAGTAACCCCAATGGACTGAGACAGGAAGTTTT
>NW_005871682.1:29261-43352 GCF_000147115.1 Myotis lucifugus | reverse complement strand
AGTCCTTGTTCATCACTGACACTTCTTGATCATTTCCTCTTTCTCCTTCTTAAACATAACCAGTTCTCAATCTTTTCATCAATTTCTACCAACTACTATTTTACCATGTGGTAATTATCTACTTATTTTCAAGTCAATTCCCTTCACTCCTTGAAGATTTTATTTCTAGATCATGAACTCTATTCCTAATACTATTATCATCATTCCTGATGAGTAAAAAGAGTATTGATATATTCTGCCCTCTCTCTTTTTTCTATAGATGAAATATCCCTATCATAAAATAGGCCAACCTTCCATTTGTAAATTAGGTCCCCGTATCTCTCAAAGACATCTTGCTAACTCTTCCTATGCATTACCAATCTTTCTGTTTCTCTTGGATCTTTTTCATCAGCATTAAAACATGCTGTTAATTTTCCTAATCTTAAATGTCCCTCTACTCACTTCAGTTCTCCTTCCAGTTACCACAGTCTTTCTCTAACAATGAAGTCACACTTTTAAAAGATTAAGCATCTAACTTATAAAATTAGAAAAATAAGAAAAGAAAAATCTGAACAAGTATAGGGGGAAGAAATTGTGACTATAAAACCATAAAATAACACATTTGAAAACCAAGACACAGTTGAGAGAAACAAAAAAAGCCAAATATTGGTTCTTTCAGAATATCAGTATAACTGATGGCAAGATTGATCAAGAAAAAAAGGAAGTTAAAAACAGCTATAGTCGCAATGAAAAGGAACCATAGTGACAGTTGCTGCAGATAATTAATAAAAGAATATTGAAAAAATGAAATGACAATAAATTTAATCAAATGTAAAAAAATCAGGGAAAAGGTAGAGCTAAATATAACTGGAGAGGAAATAGAAAACTTGAATAGCCCTATAACTATTAAAAAATGTTAATATGTATTTTTAAATCTTCACATGAAAAAAGCCACCAGACCTAGATAATGGCAACAGGTGAAATTCTATAAAACACTCTAGGAAAAGGTAATTCAAATCCTATCTAATAATAGAGAAACATGGTAATTAGCCATACCTCCGCTACCCTTCCCATTGGCTAATCAGGGCAATATGCAAATTAACTGACAACCAAGATGGTGGCCGGCAGCCAGGCAGCTTGAAGCAAACAGGAGGCTGTGCGTGACAGGGGGTGGTGCCACAACCTCCCTATTGACCCTGCCTTGAGTGTGACAGGGGGCGGTGCCCCAACCCCCCAATCGGCCCTACCCTGAGTGTGACTGGGGGTGGCATCGAAACCTCCCGATCTGCCCTGCTCTGTGCATGATGGGGCGGCGCTCCAACTCCCCAATCGGCCCTGCTCTGAGCCCGACCAGGGGCTGCACCTAGGGATTGGGCCTGCCCTCTGCCACCCGGGAGCAGGCCTAAGCCAGCAGGTCATTATCTCCCAAGGGGTCCCAGACTGCGAGAGGGAACAGGCTGGGCTGAGGGACCCCCTCTCCCCCCGAGTGCACAAATTTTTGTGAACCGGGCCTCTAGTCTTATTATAAAACTAGAGTCCTGGTGCACAAATTTGTGCACAGGTGGGGTTTGGCCACCCACCCCAATGGGGGCCGATTGGGGCTGGGCCAGTGGGGTGGCGGGGATGCTGGAGGTTGGCCACCAGCCCTGCCCCCGATCGGGGTGGGGTGGCCAATTGGGGGCTGGGCTGGCCAGGGGGAGGGGCAACAGTAGGGTGGGAGTGTTGATTGGGGCCCTGATCGGGCCTTTTGGCCACTGCAGTGTGCATGATAGCAACTGGTTGTTCTGGTTGTTCTGTCGTTCCAGTAACTTGGATTTTATATATATAGATTTCCCTAAATGACACTGAATGAGGAATTCTACCCTACTTACTCTTTGGGGAAATGATAGCCTTCTTAACAAAAAAATGACAAGGATAGCTCAAGAGAAAACTATAGCCCAATCTTATTTATGAACTATGTAATGTTGAAGTATATAAACAAAATAAGCAAACAAAATAAGCAAATTCAATTCACAATGCTTATAGATAACTCAGTGTATATTTTTCAAAAATGAAAAATTGGCTTAAGATTTTAAAAATTATGTAGATGCAAAGAATTCTGATAAAAATCATAAGAGGTTTTATTTTTGGAACTAGAAAAGCTGGTCCTAATATTTTTATGAAAGGCTAGAAGCCCAAAGAAAGCCAAAGACCTCTAAAGAACAAATTAGATGAAAAGATCATCAAATGGTAGGCTACATTAAGTATAAAGCTGTAGTACATATGTGAATGTGGTATAATTACTGGACAGCTGAGAACTAGACTCATTCATAGATGCAAACTTGATTTATGTCAGCATTATAGAATCATGGGGAGAATGGGCTTTTCAGTGAAAAGTGCTGTGATAACTGATTATCCAGAGCAGAAAAAAAGAAACGGAATTGACTTTTATTCAACTATATTAAAATATTAGTTCTACCTATAAAACAAATTTTTAAATCACTTATGTCAGTGATAATGTAATGTCATTACATAAGGACATTATGACAAATGGAGAAGACAAAATTTTCAGGGGAAAGAAAATGTTATGTGAGATAGTTGATTTCTGAGGGAGTCGGTTTCAAGGTAAAGATCATTATATTAGGGAAACTAGAAGTTAGGACAATGCCTCATATTAGTGAGACATTTAGGTAGGGAAATCAAAAGGAGAAAATAGAGCCATAGCAATTCAGACCCATGAAAACAATAAAAATCAGGGGGAAATGTTAAGCATGGTGGTGGCCTCAAGTATTTGAACGATGAACAATTTGGGCTCAGATAGTGATACTGCTCTCTATGAGGCTGGGCTTCAGGTATTCATAGGGAAGGTCTAGCTGCTCATTCCGGGCCACAATTTCCTTTTCCAGGTTGTCCAGATCAGCCTGAAACTGCCTTAAAACAGCCTTGGGCTCAGGACCTGAGAAATACTCTTCTTGGTGATGCCCCAGTGGTACCTGGAGCAGAAAGGAAGGATCAATTATCTTCTTGTACCAAGAAAAGGGACCCAAACTCCAGTCCCTCACCCTAAAGTCTCCTTGTCAGCCAGCAGTCCCCTCAGAGCTCCAGAGGTCCCCTCTCACCATGTCTGCTGGTGGCCGGCTTAGGAGCCATGGAAGAAACATCTGAATACTGGTCTGCCAGGTACTAGGTAGTGAGCCAATCACTGTGTCCATTGTGACATCTTCCTTGGTGGTGGGTGGAGGCATCCGCATTGAGCACGGGGCATTAGGGACCCAGGCAAACCAGTCAAACTGGGAGAGGGAGAATCTGGAGTCACTCAGAAACTCTGATTCAGGACCCTATTTTCAAGCTCTCTCCTTCAAGTATCCCCTAGACCAGAGCTTTCTCTTAGAGACCCAGATTTTCAGTTGTGCGTACCTGGCCCGTGTTGACTGCTGCATGCTGGGCAGTGCATGTGAAGATACACATGGTAAGGAAATGACAGAGCTGAACCCGAGACTGGAAAGAGACAGGGAAACCTAGAGAAAAGAACAAAGCTTAGAAACTGCAGTTCCAAAGGTGATAAGAAATAAATGCTGATATCTTGGCATGTCTATATATTAGACTAGTTAGTGTTCATTCATTCATTCATTCAAAAAGTCATGAACTACTCTGTACCAGACACTATACAGGCACTGGGAATATGTTGGTGGGCAAAACAGACTGTGGTAGTGAAGAATGATAATAAACAGAATAACTAAGAAAAATTTACACACAGTTTGTTAGATAGTGACAAGTATATAAGTAAGGCAGGAAAGGGAGATAGGAGATGTAAAGGGGGGATAGTTAATAATTTAGTCAAGAGATCAGTCCTCGCTTTGCTGCTGACTAACTGCATTACCTTGGACTGACTGCTTAGCTTCTCTGAGCTGCTATTTAGTTTATTCTGAGAATAGAGATAATAATTGTTACCTTATAAAGGGATGGTCCATGGAGATGGTCCATATAAACCCCCTCAGTCCATTGTAGGTATGTTTATAAGGTGGGGAGTGGGCAGGGCTGAGAGGCTGGTTGGTCTAATATCCAGTGTTCAAAAAGTGATTAAAAGCAACAGGAGAGAGGTAGACAACCCAAAATAAAATGGTACAAAAGAGGAACAGGCTCCACATAAAGAAGGATATCCCTGTGACTACTAAACCCAGGACAAGTTCCTCGGTTCTACCAGCCAGTGGGGGAATAAAACTTAAACTCAAATGTGAAAACACAACATATTCACAATGTGACCAAAGTATTTTTTCAAAATATTTTGGAAGGTATTGACTTTAAGTCATATTCTTTGGAGGGAGAGTAAATATATATAGCACTTGGGAAAACTGTCAGAAACCACTAAAACTGAACATACACATATCCTATGACCATCAATTTCACTTCTAGATACATACCCAACAGAATTGTACACACGACATTGTTCACAGCAGCAATGACATTAATAGCCTCAAAATGGAAACAACCCAAATACCCATCAATGGGAGAAAGGAAAAATAAAGTCTATCATAATCACAAAATAGAAAAATATGATTAGAGATCCAAAGGGCGGTTGACAGGACGGCAGTGAGGGAGAGAGTGTGAGTGAGTGAGGGAGCGAAAGGGGAGTGCATGGGCATGTGGGGCATGTGTGTGTGTGTGTGTGTGTGTGTGTGTGAGTTATATTCCACAGGACTTTTGGGGGTTGGCGGACCAGGCTCCCCTAGCTGGGCAGCCTCTCCCACCGCTGCAATCTCCCCCAGGGCAGCCGGCTCTGCCTCAGAGGCCTCGCCATCTTGAAAGGGAGAGCTGCTCTGATGGGGAGCCCAGCCTCACCTCCACCTGGGAGCCTACAGCCACACCAGCCAGGGACCTGCTGCCTTGGCTGTGAACCCATGAACACCGAGACTCTAGCCTCCCCGGCCACGGGCTCCTAAAAAGTTTGTCCGGGGGAGAAAAAAATGGCGGCTGAATAGAGGGACATGTCTTGTGACTTCTCACAGAGCAGATAGAACAGTGGTTCTCAACCTTGGCTGCACATTAGAATCACCTGGGAATCTTTTTAAAATCCTGATTTCGGGGCCTCATCCTCCGGAAATTCTGTTTCTTTGTTACTAATGCTGTAGCCCCAGCCCATAACAAAGAAACAGAATTTCTGGAGGATGAGGCCCAGAAATTAGGATTTTAAAAAGATTCCTAGGTGATTCTAATGTGCAGCCAAAGTTGAGAACCACTGAGATAGAAGAAACAACTAAATCGAATAGCATCCACCTAGAATTGGCGAATTAAACACAGCTGGTGAGACAACCCGCGGCCTGAAATGACAGAGACACCTGAAGAGCGGTAGGATCAGCTATCTGGGCTGGAGAGAAAAATGCACAAACACAGGGACTAGAACAGTGGTTCTCAGCCTTCCTAATGCTGCAACCCTTTAATACAGCTCCTCATGTTGTGGTGACCCCCAACTTCATTGTTACAAATTGAACATAATTAAAGCATAGTGATTAATCACAAAACAATATGTAATTACGCATGTGTTTTCCAATGGTCTTAGGCCACCCCTGTGAAAGGGTCGTTCGACCCCCAAAGGGGTCGCGACCCACAGGTTGAGAACCGCTGGACTAGAAGGTCAGAAGGAAACTGTGCTGCGCCAACTCCATGTTCCTTGGGACACACATAACACTTGACTGTGGAAGGGGGTCCACAGAGCTCTGGCAGCAGGGGACTCTAGATCTAACTCCACAGCCGTGGAAGGCTGCACCCAGAAAGGCAGCCTGAAGTTCTGCACTAGCTGCGCAGTGCGGGGGAGAGAATTGTGCAGCGGCACAGTTTCTCTGTCTTTATATTTTCTTTGCTTTTACTCGATAAAGTCAGTACATAGGATCTTTCGATAACAAATATCCACCGAGGCTGCGGTGCAGGTGGACGTGGTTTGGTGGAGGCTGGGGAGCAAAGCAGGGAGAGGCGACCAGGAATCCAGCTCTGGGACAGCCTGGTCCCTCCAACCCTAAACAGCTACTTTTCTCCAGAAGAGCTAGCACCTCCTAGCGGCCCTGGAAACTAATACAGCAATACCACCGCCTAGAGCCCGTATCAGAAACAGATGCTTGTGTAAATAGGACTGAAAGTAGGGAGACAGACAAAGCGGGCAGATTGGTTCCGCATGCCTAAATCCAAGCCTCTGGAGACAGACACAGAGGAGCAGTAGGTCAGTGGGAACTTCAACATGGTCCTGACTACCTAACAGGAAAATGAGAAGTGCCAGACAGAACAGTAGAGAGGGGTCTTAATCCAGCCCCCAGGGGACATTAAAACTCAGCTGAAGCAAATGACACTTCACTACTTCACTTTTTTATTTTTTATCTTTTACTTAAGAAAGAAATGCTAAAGGAACTGCTGTAAAAAGAAGAAATAGGAAGGGAAGAAGGGACACAGGTATAAAAAATAAAAATTGTGACAAACAAGCACCTATCAATAATAACCTTAAATGTAAATGGATTAAATGCTCCAATCAAAAGACATGGGGTAGCTGAATGGATTAGAAAACATGACCCATATATCTACTGTCTACAAGAGACCCACATCAGAACCAAGGACTCACAAAGACTGACAGTGAAGGGATGGAAAATATTTCTCAGGCGAATGGAAATGAAAAAACAAAGCAAAAACCAAAACTGGGGTAGCAATACTTATATATGACAAAATAGACCTCAAAGTGAAGGCCATAACAAGAGATAAGGAATGCCACTTCATAATACTAAAGGGAGCAATTCAGCAAGAGGTATAACTCTGGTAAACATGTATGCTCCCAATACAGGAACACCCCAATACATAAAAAACTCCTGGAACATATCAAGAGAGAGATTGACAGCAATACAGTCATAGTAGGGAACTTTAATACCGCATTGACACCACTGGATAAATTCTCTAAACAAAAAATCAGCAAAGAAACATCAATCCTAAATGACTCACTAGATCAGAAGGAATTAATTGACATCTTCAGAACATTTCACCCCAAAGCTACAGAATATACATTCTTCTCAAGTGCACAGAGGACATTTTCAAAGATAGAACACATATTGGGACACAGGCAAAGTCTCTTCAAATTCAAGAAGATAGAAATCATATCAAGCATCTTCTCAGATCACAATGGCATAAAATTAGAAATCAACTACAATAAAAACAATGAAAAAAATCAAACACTTGGAGGCTAAATAGCATGGTATTAAACAATGATTGGGTAACCAAAGAGATCAAAAAAGAAATGAAAAGCATTCTGATAACAAACAACAATGAAAACACAACAATCCAAAATCTATGGGACACAGCGAAAGCAGTCCTGAAAGGGAAGTTCCTAGCTTTACAGGCCTACCTCAAAAAAACAAGAAAAAATGGTAATAAATATCTAACCTTGCAACTTAAAGAATTAGAAAGAGAGCAATAAGAAAATCCCAGAGTAAGGAGAAGGAAGAAAATAATAAAGATCAGAGCAGAAATAAACGACATAGAGACAAAAAAATACAACAAACAAACAAACAAAAACAACAATACAAAAGATCAATGCAACCAAGAGCTGGTTCTTTGAAAGGATAAACAAGATTGATGAACCTCTAGCCAGGCTCACCAAGAAACAAAGAGAGAGGACCCAAATAAACAAAATCAGAAATGAAAGAGGTGAAGTAACAACAGACCCCACAGAAATACAAAGAATTGTAAAAATTTATTACGAACTACTCTACTGCAACAAACTGGACAGCCTAGACAAAATGGACATATTCTTAGAAAAATACAAGCTTCCAAAACTCAATCAGGAAGAATAAAAAAACCTGAGTAGGCTGATAACTACCAATGAAATTGAAGCAGTAATCAAAAATCTTCCAGCAAACAAAAGCCCTGGTCTGGACAGCTTTACAGGGGAGTTTTACCAAACATTCAAAGAACTAAAACCTATCCTTCTCGAACTATTCCAAAAAATTCAAGAGGAAGGCACACTTCCAAGCTCTTTCTATAAAGCCAGCATTACCCTAATTCCAAAACCAGATAAAGACACCACAAAGAAAAAGAACTACAGGCCAATATTCCTGATGAACATAGATGCTAAAATCCTCAACAAAATTCTAGCAAATCGGATCCTGCATTACATTAGAAAGATCACACACCATGACCAAGTGGGATTTATTCTGGGAATGCCAGGATGGTGCAATATCCACAAATCAATAAATGTGATACATCACATAAACAAATCAAGAGATCAAAATCACATAATCATATCAATCAATGCAGAAAAAGCATTTGACAAAATCCAACACCCTTTCTTGATAAAAACTCTCAGCAAAGTGGGAATAGAGGGATCATACCTCAACATAATAAAAGCCTATATGACAAACCTACAGCCAACATCATACTCAATGGGAAAAAACTAAAACCATTTTCCCTAAGAACAGGAACAAGACAGGGACACCCACTTTCACCACTCCTGTTCAGCATAGTACTGGAAGTGCTAGCCATAGCAATTAGACAAGAAGAAGAAATAAAAGACATCCAAATTAGAAAAGAAGAAGTAAAACTTTTGTTATTTGCAGATGACATGATACTGTACATAGAAAACCCCAAAGACTCCATCAAAAAACTACTAGACGTAATAAATGAATTCGGTAATGTAGGAGGATACAAAATTAACACCCAGAAACCTATGGCTTTTTTATACACCAATAATGAACTCACAGAAAGAGAAACTAAAAAAAACACCCATTTACTATTGCACCAAAAAAATTTAAGATACCTAGGAATAAACTTAACTAAGGACGTAAACAACCTGTACTCAGAAAACTACAGGACATTGAAAAAAGAGAGAGGAAGGCATAAACAAATGGCAGAACATACCGTGTTCATGGATTGGTAGAATCAACATCATTAAAATGGCCATACTACCCCAAAGCAATTTATAGATTCAATGCAATCCCCATTAAAATACCAACAGCATATTTCACAGACCTAGAACAAACTCTCCAAAAATTCATCTGGAATAATGCACCAGTGGGGTCCCTTGGCCTGGTCTGCACCCTCTTGCAATCTGGGACCCCTCAGGGGATGCCGGAGAGCCAGTTTGGGCCCAACATTGGAACAATGGGTTGCTGTGATGTGCACTGACCACCAGGGAACAGATGCTCAATGCAGGAGCTGCCCCCTGGTGGTCAGTGTGAGCGCAGCTCAGCCAGAAGCTGGGCTCATGGCTGGTGAGTGCAGAGGTAGTGGCAGGAGCCTCTTTTGCTTCCGGGGCAGCTGGACATCCCTCAAGGGCTCTTGGACTGCGAGGGGGCACAGGCCGGGCTGAGGGACCCACCCCCCGCAAGTGCACAAATTTCATGCACCAGGCCCCTACTGCTGCAATAAAAAAGAAGGAACATTTACCATTTGCAACAGCGTGGATGGACCTGGAGAGCATTATGCTAAGTGAAATAAGCCAGTTGGGAAAAGATAACTATCACATGATCTCACTTATATGTGGGATATAATGAACAACATAAACTGATGAACAAAAATAGATCCAGAGACTAAGAAACACTGAGCTTGAGAGACAGAACTGAGACTTACTACAGAAATTTTGGTCGTGAAGGGCTGACGAAGTGCCATTGCACGAATGGGGAAGGTACAGCCCCAGATACTTTGAGGTAAGACTCCACTCAGTGGTAGGTGTGTGGTTTACTGATGTGTGCATTACCAGTTCTTAGCTATTCGCTACAGTTATTGCATGGAAGGAATGGAAGGGATTCAAGGTATTGGTGTGAAGTGTGAAACGGGAAGGAGCTAAAGGATGATTCAAAACAACCCCGGCTGGCCTACGTGTACTAGAGAGAGGACTATGAATCTGGGAAGTGCTCAAGAAAGGTTATTTCTTTGTTATAGATTTAAAAAACGGGGTAGGGGACCTGAAGGTAGTTCACCAGTGAGGAGGGCACTTTTATCTAAGAAACTTGAGTTCCAAAGATCATGACACTGACTTTGGGTTTAAGTCAAAATATATACATTATTGAGACTCCATCTAGAAATGACCTTGCACCGTGGCAGGTGTGCGTGATGTTTGGATCCTCTCTGTGTGCTGGACAGTAGAAGGAAGGAGGAAAAGGGGGGCGTGGAGCTAGGATGGGCTGTCTGTCATGTGCTTTTGTGGGGATGATCTCCCTATTTCTATCCTTAAGTAAGGAAATAGACAGTTATTAGGAGAGAGCCTGGCAAGGCCTGGGCAGATTCCTTACTGGCTATAGTTCTGGCCTTATTAGTCCCCTTGGCAGGTGAGGGGCATCTATGAAAAAGCATGAGGGTCTCTGCGGAGGACAATCCTTAGGATTCTAGAATTGTCCTGAGTCTTAGGAGATGGGAATCAGATTCAGATGTTTCATGTGTGGAGAGATGGGCATGATGAGGGGTTATAATTGTCCCCAGATGGGCAAGACTGAGAAGGGGTTCTCGGGAGAGTGTCCAAGGATTTCTCTTCTCTGGGGAGGGTCTCACCTCGGTCCTGGGCCTGGCACAGCCCCACCTCAGTGATCTCCCGACACCAGGCCTGCAGCTCAGGATCCCCTCTCACGACGTCATCCCCGTGGTAGAAGAGGTGGATGATCCCCTCCACGTACCTGCCCAGAGGAGAAGGGAGCTGAGCTCCTTGAGAGTACAAGGCTGTAGCCTCAGACTTCTACTCCTTTTCTGTGGCATCTATCCATCTGACTCTCACGGTGTCTGGGGACAGATCTTGCAAGACTTGCCTTTGAGACATTCCCTAGTTCTTTCTACACACTGGTTTAGAAAGGAAGAAAATGTGGATCATTCATTTAAGAATTCTGAATACATGGCTGATAGTCACTCTTTGTAACAAAATCCCTGATTCTACCAAATTCCTTAGTTTTACCCACCCACACAATTCTGCGTACTTACACTGGGTATTTCAGTCTCCCCATTTTCAGACCCCACCCATTGTCTTCTTATTCTTTCTCATCATTCTCGGGATTGAGTCCCATGCAATTCCTGTCTGAACCTCCTGTCTGGACCTTCTTATTTCATGTTCCTTTTGTCCCATGCTGACCTCAGGCCAAGCCCCATTTTCACTATTCCTAATGCCCCCTTTTTACTCAGCTCCCACTCTCACCCACCGAGCAATGATCTCCCAGAGCCGTAAAGCATCATGGGCATAGAGGGCACTTGGGATTCCCAGCAGGCCCCGGTCAGCCAGATCATCCGGAGGACAGAGGGAGCGGTAGGTCAGCTGAGTCATGGCCCGGCGGATCAATTGCACATGCCCCCCTCCACCTGTGCTTCCTGCCTGTGCCAATAGACATGAGAGGTCTTGAGGGGAGAAACAGAGCTGGAGAACATAGCATAGTATATAAAGTGGTCAGATGTGGGCTTTTGAGATTCAATGACATTGGCATAAAGGGACAAGAATCCTGGGTTTAAGGGTCAGGACATTCATACAAAGGGGACTGGAAGCTTGAAAGTGACAGGAGGTCATGCAGATTTGGATGATTAGGTGTCCACTCCATTGCCTCCTTACCTTATCAAATAAACCTCCATCTGAGATGAGTTGAGTTCGTGCCCGGGTGTTGATTTCCATTGTGTACCGTGTGTGTGGGATCAGGAGCTGGATGGAGAAGGTTGGAGGGGGTGGTTTATGTACGACATGCTTGGATCCTTCTTTATTAGGGAGTGGCAGTCAGCATGGAGACTTTCTGTCCTCTTGATGCTTAACTACCTGCTAGTGCCTTTGCAGGCTGGTCTCATTCTTCTCTGATCTCTTAGTCTCATGTTTTCCTATTGCCCTGTGAGTTGAGCTTTGGAGTCTAACTGACTGGGATTTTAATTTACACTTCACCACTAACTTTCATACTTGGACAAGATAATAAACCCTCTAAGCGCCCATCTCTTTACAGGGGATGACAATATGGTCTCATTACGGGTGCTGTGGTGATGCTTATGTATATAATGTATGAGAGTGTTCAGCACATTGCCAGCACATAGATGTCCTTGAATAGTAGCTGTTAACATTACCTTTATTATTCCCACCTTGAGTATAGATGTTCTTTGAGAATCAGTCCTTTAACTTTTGATTTTTTTAAATAATTTTTTTCTATCATACACATCCTTACAGTTTAAACTTGCCTTTTTATGAATTTTCAAAGCTGCTCCTCCAACCTCTAGTGATTTTACTCGCATTTTTAAAATTTCGGGATTAGGAATTGCGTGGGTAGGGTACTTTCAGTCAGAATTAAAGGAACCATATTGATCTACCTTCTTTATCAGCCAAGGGGCTGTTGTCAAACCTCCTCCTACCACCAATTAGGCCCTGTTAATTTCTCCTGCTTTCCCTTGGCCATTATAAAAAAGCCATCTGATCCTCATGTGCATCATCCTCATGATCCGCCGGGCCCTGACTCCACAATTTTGTTTTCATCCAGGAGCCGATTCATACATTATTATTATCTATGTGAGTTAGTGATGCTACAGAGAAGAAAGGATCCAACTGATATCATTGGTATCAACATATCAAGGCAACTCACATTGGTCTGAAACTTCAGAAAGATAAGATGCTGAGTTTCACAGAAAGCCCAAGGTCTACATCAAGAGTAGACCAGAAAACAAATAACTAATCCCAATAGCAAGAACTACTATTTTTTGTAGCATTTAGCCTGTGTCATGCTGCTGTTCTGTTATTCCTCATTAACTCCATAATGGAGCTCCTATTACCCCCATTTAGAGATTAGAACACTGAGAACACATCTGGTAAGAACTGAGGCCAGGATTCAGGATTCAGATCCCAGCAGCCTGCATGCAGAGCTGGCACAGGTAAATAGATGAAATGGGCAGGCTTAGCCCTCCTGGGTGGCCTGCCATGGGAAGAAGTTATTATGGTGAGAGGAGACACGTGTAGAGGGGGCTGTGAAAAGGGGATTTAGAAGAGTAAAAGTGGGTTCAACCACTAAGATACACAGAAGATGGTGCTGCAAAGGCAATATAAAGTCAATCAAATCCAAGATAAAGGAATTCTGTTAGTGTTTACCATGTCTGTGTTACTCTAGAACCCTAAGGGGTCATCACTTCCCATGGACAAGTTTGGGGATAAAGGTGGGGTCTCCTGGAGGAAGCACAATTCAGATATTCTACCTAGTATGTACTCACATATCTTGCTACCACTTCAAACTCCATGTACCTAAAACTGAACATCTCATCTTTCACCTCAAACTGGATTTAAAAAATATATATATTTTATTGATTTTTTTACAGAGAGGAAGGAAGAGAGATAGAGAGTTAGAAACATGGATGAGAGAGAAACATCGATCAGCTGCCTCCTGCACGCCCCCTACTGGGGATGTGCCCACAACCAAGGTACATGCCCTTGACCAGAATCGAACCTGGGACCCTTCAGTCCCCAGGCCGACGCTCTATCCACTGAGCCAAACCGGTTAGGGCTCAAACTGGATTTTCTTGATTGTATTGTTTCTGACAATTCATAAGCCTGTATCATTTTTCCTCCTGTTACTACATGTGAAGTGTCATCAAGATTTTAAAAACAGTTTTAAGCAAGCACAAGGCTATATTTGCTGTCTTCTGGCTAGCAATAGATCCTAGGCTCACTCTTTTATACAATCACAATATTTCTAGATCAGTACAACTCTATCTACCAGGTGGGCTCCTAGTTATTGCAGCAGCTCAGTCCTCTAAGCTTTCTCTCCAATCTTGCACCCAGGCATGCTGCAACTACTATTTCCTCTTATCACAAAGTCTTTGCATTTTCCTTTCTATTGATCTAACTACCATGTCATGCACCTCTCATTGGGCAGGATAAATAATGTATTGGGCTGCTCTTTTATTCATTTGGTCTTCTGCTTAATTATTCCCAAGTTGTAGTGGAACATTCTCCATAAAAATATAGTGTTTATTGCTTTCTCTCTTTATTTCAAAGTCTATTCCTAGATACTGTGTTTTAAAAAAAAATAAAATTATATTCCTACTCTTCAATGGACTATGCTGGAGAATGTCAGAGCTGCCTTACAATAAATGCTGAATATATACTAAGTTACTTGACTTAGTACAATATATGGGCATGGCATCTTCTCTGTATTATTTTAAAAACTGCAT
>NW_005871682.1:24414-28587 GCF_000147115.1 Myotis lucifugus | reverse complement strand
GAAAGAGGTGTCCAGTATGACTGAGAGAAACCTGATGAGGGTGTAAGTTAGGATGGTAGAATAGGAAGGAGAAACTGGACATGTGAGATACCTGACAGTTCTCATCAATTGATTGAGAAGAATAATAAAAATGAAAACATAATAAAAACAAGGGATAAAAGACATCTAAGAAAGAAGGAATATTTCACAGATGCAAAGGTCAGAAAGAGATTGAGTAGCCTTAGGGTGAGTACCAACAAAGACCATTATGAGTCTTAGAAAGGCAATTTTGGGTATTGAGCAGGTTGCAAGGTTGAAATGAGAGACGGGAGATGAGGACAGGTCTCACTGACTGAGGCAGGGGTAGGCAACAAGAACCAGATGTCTTTGTCCCTTGGCAGAAGTTGGGGATGAAGACAGAGTAGTGTTAGGAGGAGGAAACCCATATCACCTACCTGGATGACCATGGGTAGCAGCTTCCCACTGGGTTCCATCTTCAGCATGACAAGGGGGGCAGCCAGGTACTGCTTCTCTCCTTGGACCACATTGGCTGGAATTCCATCCAGTAGGATGAAGTCAGCCTCAAACAGGGAACCGTTCTGAGGAACAGAGGACCATACCCATGGTTAGTTGAAAGCATTGCTCCACAGGGTCAAGGCAAATGAGAAGAAACATAAAGACTTTCACTCTCTTTTCTTGCCATTATCTTACATCACTACCAGAGTCCCAGTGGAGAAGTGAAGGAAGCACTAGAGCATCAAGTTCAAGTTCTCTCATTTTACAGGGAGGGCTAAGACCCCATGAAAGGAATCTTCCCTAGAGACACGTGGCTTGTCTATGTCAGAGGTAGTTTCAGAACTAGGTACTGTATGCCTGTTGATTCTGTACCACAGGTATGCCAAACTCTTCCCTTGTTAAGTTGCCCAAGTTCCTTTCCCTAATATCTCCTAATGGTCTACTTTATTGGCTGTATCAAGCCTGATGCTTTCCCCTACATACTAGTACTTTATCTCCTATAGGATTTCTAGCAGAGGACTCTGTATCCAAAGACAGTGGCTCATCACAGCCTCCCTTCCCTGACTCACCTTTGGTCCCTCCCCTTCACCACTTGAATTCCCCACACAGACAAGAAGAAGACAATAAAGTGGTTCTCAACCTTCCTAATGCCATGACCCTTTAATATAGTTCCTCATGTTGTGGTGACCCCAACCATAAAATTATTTTCGTTGCTACTTCATAACTGTAATTTTGCTACTGTTATGAATCATAATGTAAATATCTGATATGCAGGATGTATTGAGGCGACCCTTGTTAAAGGGTTGTCTGACCCCCAAAGGGGTCGCGACCCACAGGTTGAGAACCACTGGGCTAGAGGCTGTACCTGGAGTTCTTTCTCCAACTGGGCCTGAAGGTCCTCCATCCCTGAGGGCATTACCAGTCGGGAGGGCAGAGAGGTGGAGCGTCTCAATAGCATGGGGTTGGCCCCATTGAGGAACTGGTAGCCAAAAAGCTCATCATCCTGCCAGCACTTTTGAACCTTCTCTGTGGGGTTGGTATAGAGGTTAGGAGGAGGATATTCACCACAACCCAATTTCCCTCTTCCCCAGACTCTAACTCAGGGATTTAGTAACATGGCTCCTCCATACCCAGTCCACATATTTTCATACCTGAGACATCTGTCAGATCCCCATGTATAAGTTCTTTTTTGGCAAGCAATTTTGGGGACTATGGAGTGTGACAGCTCAGTATAAGGGCCATCAAGGTGTTATGGAGACCTGGGGAAACCACTGACCAGCCAGGGCAGTCTTTTGTCCCCAGAATAATTCATCAAAATCTTCTAGGCTGTTCCAGGATCTCGGGAGGGCATAAACGTATTTGAGGGCAATCTCCATAATCCTAGAACAGACATTAAGAACGAAACCATCAATTTACCAAATCTTTCCTGTTTCTGGATCCACCAGCCCCACTTTACTCTGACTATTTCCTCACCCTGCAATCACTGTCCATTCATAGTCCAGCTTCTTCTTCTCGTGGAATCTCATATTTACAGGTAGATCATCCTTACTGCCTGCAGCTATTGTCAGGGGTAACCCTTCTTTCCAGGTGGCCCAGCTAGCAGATGGGGACAAAGGTAGATGGAGGGGATAGAAATCAGTGATGGAGGAAGTTGTCAGGGGAGGGGTTACAATTGGGAGGCTTCTAGTAGGGCAGTCACCAGTAGATTTGCTGTCTTTCCTCCAGTTCCTGTTCTCGATGCTTCTGGAACACATCCCAGGTATTGTTTCCTGCCAGACGGGCTGGGGAGACATTAAGGCAAATGTGTTCTCCAATTTCATGCTATGCCCTGGCTTCTTCCAATCTCCTATTTATTAGTTGCATGGCATCATACTATTTTGCCGTTTTTTTCTGGCTCTGTCTCCCTACTTAATTTACTAAACATTCATCTTCACCCACTCCCCTTTCTTCATTTCACCAATCTCCAATCTCATATTTGTCCTGAGAGGAAAATCATTTTTGACACCCTAACATAACACCTCACTCTAATCTATTATCTATCTATCTATCTATCTATCTATCTTCTTCATTATCTATGAATTTCATTCTTAATCAGCTGAAATGTCAACATCTATCCTATATTATCCAAAATTCCTTTGTTAATTTCCCCTGTTCTGGTCCTTCCCTGTCCACACCTTAAGCTGTTCTTCAAAAATGACATATTTAAGTGAAGAACACTTACATCCTCTGACCTCAGGCTACTTCCACTGTCACCTGTTCCCTGGCATAAGGTATTCTATGTGCGCCAAACCAAGTAATGGATCCATGTTGCTACATTTACCTGGCTTCATCTCACCTGTCCTCAACTCCACATAGTTTATAGTTGGTAACCTGGCTTAACCCTGCCCTCATCGGTACTTACACTTACTTGTGCCTCAAAGACATTTAGTTCAGGCTTCCAGTCTTACCTGTCATGTCCCTCAATTGTCTCTTGTACTTATTTCCTAAGGTAACAGATTCTGTTTGCTGTCCTGATTCACCCTCACCTGGTCAGTGTGCTCCCTGCCCTCACAGTTGTCTTCCATGTTTTCACAGCCAAACCAGCTCTTCATGTCATATTGCTTGTTGCTCCCCTTCCCTGTCTCCTCTTGGGAATCACATGTGCTAGCCTCACCTGTCCCTGCCCTACCATGTTCACAGTCAGGGAGAGGTCTCCTTGCCCCTTTACTTTGGCTCTTCTGTTTCCCAGCATGGCTGCACCTCCCATTCTCTGTGCTCGCCTTTTTGAGAGGTGGGATCTACACATCACTCATTTCCTTGTCCAGTCCCATTTCCATCCTTTTCATTCTATGTATACCGTCCCCCTCCATTCCTGTCTTGTCCATCTTTAACCTGCTGAGCATGTAACTTTTCAACCCCTCTAGGAACTTCCTCAGTGCTATCCCCTGCTTCCCCACCTCCAGTACTCCTTACTTCCTGCACCCACTTCCCTGAGGCGGCCCCTCACCGGTGCCCTCAGGCAGGGTCAGCACGCCCTCGCCCTGCACCCAGCGGTAGCAGGGGAAGGCGGCCTCCTGGCAGGGTTCAGGGCCCCGGACTGTGATGAGGTCGCAGAACCAGGCATCGTCCACCAGGGAGTGGTGTTTGTGCAACTTCACAAACTGCAGTGGCCCCAAGTCCTGGGGAATGTCCTGTTCGAACTCCTCCACCTGTGGGGACAGAACCCTGGTGAGACTTAGTAGCGGGGACCCGGGAGAGGACGTTTCACTGAGGGTTCGAGGTCCTCTGTGGAGTTTGGTAACAAGGCCTCCAGGGACAGCATTGTCTCCTCCCAACACCTGCGCGGTGGGTCTCAGGCGCCCCATTGCACCAGGAGGATGAAGGACGCGGGCACGGGCTGTGGTGTCTTGAACACTGAGCATCGTCACCTACACCCATGCACTAAATGAGCTCGAACTGCGCCCATGCCTGCGCTCTCAAAGGACCCTCCCCCTTTGAACACAGATCCCCTATTGACACTGGGCTGGGGTCACTTGAGAAAGGAGTTGAGAGCAGATTGACTTGGGTTCATGGGATAAAGTGAATCAGACTCTCGTGTGCCATGGCTACCATCCTCTCATCCATCCCATCTAAGGTTTCCCTTTTCCACGAAACTCCCACCCTCTTGGGATGCCCCTCACTGGCTATTAGCCTTCCTGG
>NW_005871682.1:0-23196 GCF_000147115.1 Myotis lucifugus | reverse complement strand
AGATCAATAGATGGAGATCTAACTGCTCTCTTCTTGAGCTTGAAGGATTATCCTCTTGATGGTTCTCAGTATTAATTGGGATGAGTGCTTTAATGAACACTGTTGTATATATACCCTTATGGAACCTCATATTTATAGGATAGATTCCCAGAAATGAGATTTCACACTAAAATGTTTGTATATATTGTATATTGGCTATCCCTTTTATACCATAATTTTGAGGTATGCTTGACATGTAAGTCCGCACATATTTGATGTATAAAATCAAATATGTGCCAATAAGTGTACACCAATGTATATTATTGTCAAATTGCTTCCCAGAAGGCTGTAGCATGGTACCAGAGTGCCCTTTTCTCTGCATCTCCACCAGCATAGAAAGCTATAATTCAAAAATATTTTGCCAATAGGTTGGATGTAATTTTCAAGAACACTGAAGGGTCTGGGACTTTACCCAACTTAAAAACCAGTAAGGTTTGACTACTTGCTATTTGAGGATTGGTAGCAGAAGACACATAACTTCTAGTTCAGTAACAAAGGGGATATTATTAGTTAGAGCAAAGCAGTAGCCACAGTTCATATGCACATCAGTTCCTCATGCCCTACCACTTACAAGTGTGATGCAGGTGGGTCTGGGTGAGTGGCAGCGCACACAGTGGGCTGCATTATAGGAGAGGACGGTGAGTTAGGGTAACTTGCCACTCTTGTGGTAAGCAAATCCATGTCCATTCCTTGTCTATAGGATATTACCTCATTTCCATGGTTCCCCTCTGCTGAAACAATCTTGAGAAATAGTAATGAGTAGTAAGGGCTTTGCATTTCTGACATACCCATCAGGAAGACCTAGGGGCACTCAGGGTCCATTGCAGATCACCAATCCCAATAGAATGAGGTGTTTTAGCTGCTTAACCCTGTCTAAAGCTTCATAATGAATATAAAATAAAACCCGAGTTCCTAACCAAGGTGTGGTTTTCACAGTTAAAGTTGCTTTAAGTGTAATGAAGAGGAAATACATAGAAAAAGGAAGTAATCGATGTGACCAGAAGAAAGTTCTGTACACATTAAGATGGTGAACCCATGAGTTTTGATAGAGCATAACCCACACCTTTCCATGGATCTACCAAATATTATAGCAGCAATCCTATTATCTCATGGTCTGGTGGGTCTTCATTCTGCATGAGTACTGTGACCACTGAACTGCTAACACGCCTCCATCAGAAAAAGGACTCAGCCTGGAACCACAGCTACTTCACTCCCCCAGACCTCTATGCCTGATCTTCAGTATGTCCCTTACACTTTATACTTGCAGACTCAGCAAGAGACTGACCTTAAAGCAATTCCAATTCCACATTCTTGCCAACTTCTAATCCAGATATCTTTAGGCAGTGTTTTAATTCTTATGTATATTCCAACTAATAAATGATACAGGAATGATGGAGTTAGAATACCAACAGTTTACAACCCCTAATAAAATAATACATCTAAGAATTGGTTCTGTGGCTACTAGTAAATGCACAAAAAGCTATATTGCCAATGCTTATGTGCCTCTGGTAGAAATATTTTGCACCAACTCAGAAGCCACTTTGAAATATAAAACTGTTAGTGTTTCTCATCCAATCTATAGCTATAACTACCAGCATGTGGGAAGTACAGGGGTAAAGAAACATGTTAAACCATCAGAAAGTAACCAGCAATATGCATTTGGGGAGACAAACAATTTTGTTTCATCAGCATAAACATGGCAAGAAATGAAAAGAGAGAGAAAATGAGACATACAGATGAAATACAAGTGACTTCAGAAACAATTTCAACGTATGAGCCATAAATAACATTGATCTTGTGTTTGGGAGTTGGCTGGGGATTGATTGTTTCTTTTCACTGCAAATCTTTTGAGTCAGCAGGATATATGAACATAATGTTGTGAATGATAAAAATCACAAAAAATTCCTACAACTGTAAATAATAAATGAATCTCAGGCAAGATGAATATAAGGAGATTATGTTGATGTTATAGTGAAAGGAGGGGCTAGAATGCCACGAGAAGTGTGAGAGATCAAGGCAGGAATTCACAGTCTGAGCGCTGAGGCAGAACTGCTGCACTGACCTCTCAGATTTCTCTTTCCATCTTGGACAGGCAAGGTTAAATTCCAAATGAGAATGGAGCCCACTGAGGCTACAGAGGGGGCAAAGATTACCTGATTTGGGGTAAGGAGTCTCTGCTTATAGTGCCAAGCTCTATTTACAATTATTTTCATGAGCTCATTTGTATGGAATTTATTGGGGTTACATTGGTCAATAAAATTATATAGGTTTCCAATGTACAATTCTGTAATACATCATCTTCCCATTGCATTGTGCATTCACCGTCCAAAATTTAGTCTCCTTTCATCACCATTTATCCCCCGTTTAGTCTCTTCCACCTGCCTCTCCCCGTCCCCAGCATTCCCTGTGGTAATCACCATATTGTTGTCTGTGTCCATGAGTGTTTTTTTTTAATCTTACTCCCCTCATCGATTCATTAGCTCTTGTTCTAATATCTTTCCCTCATTATTTTCTCAACCTAACTCATTACTTGCCTACTGGTACTGGTCTCTGCTCTGCCCTGATGACCCAGACTTAGAAGCTTTCCCTCCCAGAATGTTGTTGCTCATGCAGTCAAAAAACACAAGTTTTCTAAATGTTGGCATAATGGAGTGAAGGATTATGTCAACACCTAATAAAGCCGGGAGGGTGACACTTACTGTAAGGCATTTATATTGTTGAATGTCTTATGGCTATTCCTGACAACAGGATTTCCCTCTCCTATCTTTATTGTGGCAGTATTCCTTACCCCCCCCCCCCCATCTCTCTCTCTCTCTCACACACACAGGGCATGTTGCTCAGGTCTCTCTCTCTCTCTCTCTTTTTATTTCAAGTCACTCTCACAATGCCCCCCCCTTCTCACCATTTCTATTTCAAATATTATTGGAAAGCAAAAGTTCTTCACATTTTATTTCATAGAAGAACTCAAATCATTTGATCATTTATTGTTTGAGGAACATAAAGTAAAGGCAGAGAGTTTGGGAGACCATTAACAGGGTCAATTCTTTGCCATCATCTCTTACCCAGCAGTTGTATGCAGAAGGAAGTAGAGATTGATTCTCTCAATTATCTATATATATAAAAGGGTAATATGCTAATTGTCTGTTGACAGGTAGCTATGACAAACACTGACCGCCAGGGGGCAGACGCTCAATGCAGGAGCAGCCATGATGCACACTGGCCATTTACAGAGAAACAGCACCATGGACCTGACAACCACAAAGCAACACTCAGCTTTCGCCAAGTGGGACACAGGCCCCGCCACCACCCCGGAGCAACAACCCACCAAATTGCAGCTGATGATGCTGAGACCCCATAGCAGAAAATGCAGCCCACAGTCAGCCCAGCCCGGAAACGGTGGCTGTGGGCTCCGGGTAATGACATCACTTAGCAATGCCTGGCTTCCTCTTTCTAGTGACTAGCCTCCTTGGAGTTTCTTCATCCTAGGAACACAACTGGCTTTATAGCCAGGTGCAAACATTTTACACTTTAACCAAGTGTCTTTGAAGCATTTTTCTGTGCCTGATCTCTTTGATTCTCACAGAAGTGCTGGAGTAGTTAGATAGTAGACTTGGTGGAATCGTATTTTCTTTTTATTAGCTGGAAAATGGAGATTTAGAAAGCTTAGAAACTTGACCTGACTGAAGAAAAGTAAGAAATGGTGGACCTTAAAAATGACTTCAGGTTTTCTCACTGCACAGAATATAGTCAAACACTGCTGCAGTTAAAAATTCCACTCTTTGTTCTCCTTGCATGATCCACCATAATAATCTGCTTCATGTTGATATTTACTGCTGTGTTGCTGACAATTACCTGAAAGAGAAGTTGGGGTGCTTAACTGGGCAGAAAAAAGTTTAGCTAAATCAGAAAGCAAGTCTAATTAAGCAAGATTATGCATATATATATATATATATATATATATATATATATATATGGCTTTATATATATATATGGCTAAGTTGACTCGAGCATGCACAATACATATAAAACTCTCGCTGGTGCCAATTGTACACGTGTTCTACCTGTCATTATTATCAATCATGAATTTGGTAGACACTTCTATTATAGAGAAAGGGCAAATAGCGATATTAAAATATTTCTTCTGAATAATTTCCTTTCAATGTGCATGAATTCATGCACTGGGCCACTAGTATGATATAAGTGCCACCAACACTCTCAAAGGAAAAATGGATAAGTTTATTTTCTTTTTAAAAAAATATATTTTATTGATTTTTTACAGAGAGGAAGGGAGAGGGATAGAGAGTTAGAAACATCGATGAGAGAGAAATATCGATCAGCTGCCTCCTGCACACCCCCTACTGGGGATGTGCCCACAACCAAGGTACATGCCCTTGACTGGAATCGAACCTGGGACCCTTCAGTCTGCAGGCTGATGCTCTATCTACTGAGCCAAACCAGTTAAGGCAAGTGTACTTTCTTGATAGGACAAAAATATAAAACACCTTTCATTTAATCCTTGAAAAAACTTAATGAGGTAGCTATTGCTGTACCACTTAAAATAAATGAAGACATTCAAGTTCAAAGAGGTGAAGTAATGTCCCCAAACTGCACCCAAGATGCAGGTGGATGATCCCAGAAAGTGTCATGAGCACCCACTGATTCATATCATAACCACCCATTCTCTATTCGACCCTCTGGCTGTTGGCTTCTGGCCTTAGTTTTCTACTGAACTTTCTCCTAAAGCTTCTTTATGGCCTGTTGACTCTTAAATCCCGATTTTTATTCAGTGATCACGGTTGTTAAGCCTGTGATGCCTTGACTTTTTGTCTTTTAGCTGCATTGTTGGCAGAGGTTTCTGTTGTAGTTCATTGACTTCTGTCCATTCTTCTGTTTCATTCGGAGTTCAGGGAGCAGAGGAAGTGCATGTCCACAAACCCACACCTCCTTCAGCCTCACCAAATCCAGACATGTTTTATTTCCTATTCTTGACTAGCCAATCCTAGAAGAGTAATATGAGATTATAAAGCATATCCTTGTAGCACCCAACCTCTAATCATGAAATGAATTGCTCTGATGTTGGTCAGCGCACATCATAGTGAGCGATCAAACTCCTGCTCTCCTGGTCAAACTCCTGAGCAGACAATTTACATATTAGCCTTTTACTTTATTTATTTTATTGTTTAAAGTATTACAAATAGTAGTACATATGTCTCCTTTTTCCCCCCATTGACCTTCCCCCAGCCTCCCCTACCCCCCCCCCTCACATGCCCTCACCCTACCCCTCCTCCCAGTGTCTTGTGTACATTTGTTATGCTTATATGCATGCATACAAGTCCTTCAGTTGACCTCTTACCCCCTCCCCCACAACACTTCCCAGCCTTCCTGCTGTAATTTGACAGTCTGTTCAATGCTTCTCTGCCTCTGTTTCTATCTTTTTGTTCATTCGGTTATAATGTTCTTTATTATCCATAAATGCATGAGATCATGTATTTTTCTTTCACTGCCTGGCTTATTTCACTTAGCATAATGCTCTCCAGTTCCATCCATGCTGTTGCAAATGGTAAGAATTCCTTCTTTTTTAGCGCAGCATAGTATTCCATTGTGTAGATGTACCACAGTTTTCTAATCCATTCATCTGCTGATGGGCACTTAGGCTGTTTCCAAATCTTAGCTATGGTGAATTGTGCTGCTATGAACATAGGGGTGCATATATCCTTTCTGATTGGTGTTTCTAGTTTCTTGGGATATATTCCTAGAAGTGGGATCACTGGGTCAAATGGGAGTTCCATTTTTAGTTTTTTGAGGAAACTTCTCCATAGTGGCTGTACCAGTCTGCATTCCCACCAGCAGTGCAGAAGGGTTCCTTTTTCTCCACATCCTCTCCAGCACTTGTAGTTTGTTGATTTGTTGATGATAGCCATTCTGACAGGTGTGAGGTGCTAACTCATTGTTGTTTTGATTTACATCTCTTGGATGATTAGTGACTTTGAGCATGTTTTCATGTCTCTTGGCCTTCCTTCAGTCTTCTTTCAAAAAGTATCTATTTAGATCCATTGCCCATTTTTTGATTGGGTTGTCAAAGCCACTATTCTCAAAACAGCCTGGTACTGGCACAAGAACAGACATATAGATCAATGGAATAGAATAGAGAACCCAGAAATCGACCCAAACCACTATGCTCAATTAATATTTGACAAAGGAGGCATGAACATACAATGGAGTCAAGACAATCTCTTCAATCAATGGTGTTGGGAAAATTGGGCAGATACATGCAAAAAAATGAAACTAGACCACCGACTTACACCATACACAAAAAAAACCTCAAAATGGATAAAGGACTTAAACATAAGACGGGAAACCATAAAAATACTAGAGGAATCCACAGGCAGCGAAATCTCAGACATATGCCGAAGCAATTTCTTCACTGATACTGCTCCTAGGGCAATGGAAACTGAAGAGAAAATAAACAAATGGGACTACATCAAAATAAAAAGCTTTTGCACAGTAAAAAGAAACCATCCACAAAACAACAAGAAAGCCCACTGCATGGGAGAACATATTTGCAAATGTTATCACTGATAAGGGTTTAATCTCCAACATTTACAGGGAACTCATACAACTTAACAAAAGGAAGATAAACACCCAATCTTCTTGATATCCCCCTCCTCTCCCACCAGGAGGGGAATGGGAGAGGTGCCTTGTTACAGCCAGGTAAGAGTGGAAGTCTAGAATCCCATTCAGCATTTGCTGATGGGGAGGGGATGATAGGGCTGTGGTTCTTTCTGTGATTTTGGCTGGGTTAGATGATTATATATCTAAAAGTTTTCTGTCTTGCTAGTTGGCCCCTTTCCTCTTCCTTTGGCCAGAGCGATTTGGGGATTTTTATTTGTTTGTGCCCATTGATGTTTTTAGGTTGGCGGCTTCTCCAGCATCCAGACCCAGATATATGGGGCAAAAAAGAAAACACAAGGAACTCACTGTCATGTCATTCCTGAGGTCCCAAGGTTCCTAGCTGGTCTGTCTTCTTATCTCTACCCTTTAGAGTCTTCTTATATTTGCTTTATGTATAATGTCCATGAATTTTAACTGTACTTAGTGGAAAGTATAGGGAGAAGTGTATTCATCTCTAGTCCACTCCTTTTTTTGGCCTAGTAATATTTCGTTGTCTAGAAATACCACAATTTGTTTATTTGCTTACCTATTGATAAACAGTTGGATTGTTTCCAGTTTTTGGCTTTATGAAAAATGCTTCTTTGAACATAATTCATTATTTCTATAAACATATATCATCACATTTTTCTTTTAATTCTAAAAAATATTTTCAAATACTTTTTTATTGATTTCAGAGAAGAAGGGAGAGGGAGAGAGAGATAGAAACATTAATGATGAAAGAGAATCATTGATTGGCTGCCTCCTGCACTCCCCCTCCTGGGATCGAGCCTGCAACCTGGGTATGTGTCTAGACCAGGAAAGGAACTGTGACCTCCTGGTTCATAGGTCCATGCTCAACCATAGCCATGCCAGCTGGACTATCATCAAGTTTTTGTGTGGAAAGATATTTTTATTTCTCTTGGATAAACACTTAGAAGGGGAATTGCTGAGTCATATGGTAATTAAACCTTTAACTTTATAAGAAACTGTCAAACTGTTTTCCAAAGTAGTTGTACCATTTTACTTTCTGATCCTCAATGTTCCAGTTTCTCTCCATCCTCACCAACATTTGGTATTGACAGTCTTTTAAGTTTTAGACATCCTAATTTTAATTTGCATATCCCTGGTGACTGATGATGTTGAACATCTTTTCAGGGGCTTATTTGCCATTCATATATTTTCTTTGGTAATGTGTCTCTTAAAACATTTGGTCTATTTTGTTTTATTGGGCTGTTTATCTTCTTATTATAGACTTGTAAAAGTTCTTTTTACATTCTGAATACAAATTTTTATTTTATTTATTTTATTTTTTAAAATATATTTTATTGATTTTTTTTACAAAGAGGAAGGGAGACGAATAGAGAGTTAGAAACATCAATGAGAGAGAAACGTTGATCAGCTGCCTCCTGCATACCCCCCTACTGGGGATGTGCCCGCAACCAAGGTACATGCCCTTGGCCGGAATCGAACCCGGGACCCCTCAGTCCACAGGCCGACGCTCTGTCCACTGAGCCAAACCGGTCAGGGCTGATGACAAATTTTTAATTAGATGCTACATGCTTTATAAATACTTTCTTCTAGTCTGGGTTTGTCTTTTCAGTGTCTTTTGATGAGAGTGGTTGCTAACGTCTCAGTGGCCTCACCACCTGTATTTGGCTTCTGAGCTTTTCCATTTCCTGTGTAACCAATTCCCTTTATTTTGCTTGTAAAACCCAGGGTGATGTCTGTTTTTCCAACCAAACCCTGACTAGTACAAGTAGGGTGCTCATCATCCTTGGTCTAATCTCAGTGACTTGTGGAATGGGGTTGCATGGCATAAAGTAAGACAGCAGTAGCCACAGGGGCTATACAAGGGTAAATTCCTTTCGAAGGAGTAATAAGCACTGTAGGCCTCCTCCCTGGTTACACAGAAAGGAAATGTACATAAAGGTAACACCTCTAGGTGGTAGAATTTTGGATAATTTTTATATTATTTTTTTCTTCTTTTATGTTAATCCAGGTTACCTACATTTTCTACAATGGACATGGGTTGTTTTGGCATGCAGAATAAATTGCTAGTATGCCATATTTAGTAAGCCAGTGAAAGAGAATGGTGAACATGTTGTGCACAATAGGGTATATAGGGAAGTGGCCAACTCCATAAAAGTACTTTGGCCTCCAATTTTTTTCAGCTTTATTGTGGTATAATTGACAAATAAAATTATAATATATTTAAAGTGTATACCATGATGATTTGATGATATATGTTCACAAATATATCAAATTCCCATAATCAAGTTAATACACACATCACCTCCCATAGTTACCTTTTATTTTTTTGATGCAAACACTTGAGTTCTACTTTCTTAGCAAATTTTAATTATGCAATGCAGTATTATCAACTATAGTAAACATGTTATGAGATCCTCAGATCTTATTTACTTTATAACTGAAAATATATGCCCTTTTATCAATCTTTCCTCATGTGTCCCAACTCCCAGCCCCTGACAACTACCATTCCATTCTCTGTTTCTAGGAGTTCGACTTAAAAAATTTTTTTTTTAAGATTCCACATGTATAAGTGATACCATGCAGTATTTGTCTTTGTCCGGCTCCTCAAATCTTTTAAATTGAAAAAATAAGAGTCATTCAGTGTACTATAAGAAGATATGACAGTAATGAGAGATTTCTCTTGTGAGATTTATATAAAGTGATTATACTTTTTTGTGCTTGATATAGTTCATATTTATCATTCAATGACTTTAAAAAGCTCATGCTGTAAGTATAAAAAGGGGAATGGTTCAATTGTTGAGGTCTTCATATAATCACTCAGTATTGCATTAAAATTTTTATTGATTTAAGAGAGGGAGGAAAGGAGAGAGAGAGAGAGAGAGAGAGAGAGAGAGAGAGAGAGAGGGAGACATCGATCAGTTGCCTCCTTTATGCACCCAGACCTGGAATCAAACCTCTAACCTAGGCATTCCCATGACCAGGAATCAAACCCATGATCTTCTGGTGCCTGGTTTGACCTAACAGCCTACTGAGCCTCAGCAGCCTGGGCTCCGTATTGCATATCTAATGTTATCTTTCATGAACACAGAAGAAAGTACCAAGTCAGAGTTAGACTTGTTTGTCTTTACCTCCCACACTGAGAAAATAATTTATGTTAAGCATTTCTGGGCGCGCTCCCTCCGGGGAGCATGTCCACACCCACGCCTTTCTTCCCCTTCTTTCTCAGGTGTGCTTTTTCTCCTAAGTTCTAAGGGTCCCCACAAGACTTGCAACCAGGGGAGCCCTGGACAGCAGCAGCTCATCTCGGGTTAACCCTCTGACCCTGTCTCCAAGGCCCCTTTTCTCTGACTTCCCTGTGACTTAAAGCAGCCCCGCCTACTCCCATTTCTTCCCTACAACATTTCTAGAGGACCAAAGCAGCCCTGCCTAGACTCTCCTGTTGCTTCTTCTACCCTAAGCCCTTCCTTGTTTCACAGTCCCAGCTTTAATCAGCGTACTTTTAAAATAAAAAATAAAAATAAAAAGGAAGATGCCTCTCTGCTGTGGAGGAGAGGCTGTTCTATGATGTGGCCTCTGTGGGACACTTGAACTAGATCTGGCCAGAATAGGGATTGCTTCCTGCAGTACATCTCCTCAGAGATTGTCTATACTCCACCGTGTGCTGCTTCCTGGAGCAGGCCATTGCCCTTCCCCGCTGCCCTGGGCAAGCATGATGAGGCATTTTCACTCATCCCAGATGAGTCACACTCCAGGCCCTTGTCCATCTTGCCCTGTTCTATGTAATTTTTTAGCATCTGCCAAATTCTTTAGCAAAGGCACAAGCATAGAGGAGACCCATGTTGTCTTGCTGCCACTTAAGATGTGCCTCATATGTAAGTTCCCTTAATAAACTCTTGATGTAATACTGGAGTTTTCAGCCTCCTCCTTCATTCAGTCTCTTGGCCCCCAGGAAATTTTCTAACATCAATCTGCTCCTGTAGGATTTTCTGTGGACAATATTGGAGAACATGATATGGACTATGCAATACTTGGCTCTACAGAGGCTATGCCTTTTCTTTTTGCATGTGTGGTTCTTTTTAAAATCCTCCTCTGAGGATATTTTTGCCATTAGGGGGAGAAGGGAGAGAAGGGAGAGAGAGAGAGAGAGAGAGAGAGAGAGAGAGAGAGAGAGAGAGAGAGAAACTTCAACATGAGAGAGCCATATCAATTGGTTGCCTCTGGGGGGATCAAATGTGCGACCAAGGTACGTGCTCTTGACTGGGAATCAAACCTGCAACCCTTCAGTTCACAGGCCAATGCTCTTCCCACTTAGCCAAACCAACCAGAGTGAGGCTGTGCTGTTTTGAAAGGTGCTGAGATGGATCTTGGCAGATATCTCTCCGTTAATTACTCTATTATCGCTGTGTTCTCCCAACTTTCATATATATATATATATTTCCACTGATTTCAGAGAGGAATGGAGAGGTAGAGAGAGATAGAAACATCTAGGATGAGAGAATCATTGATCAGCTGCCTCCCGAAGGCCTCCTACTGGGGATGGAGCTTACAACTTGCAGATGTGCCCTTGATGGGAATTGAACCTGGAGTCCTTCAGTCCGTAGGCCGACACTCTATCCACTGAGCCAAACCAGCTAGGGCTTAGTATGTATGTGTAAATCTTCCCATGAAAAAAGCCACTAGACCTAGATAATGTCAACAGATGAAATCCTATAAAACACTCCAGGAAAAGGTAATTCCAACCTTAGGTAAAATTTTCCCCAAATAACACTGAATGAGGACCATTACCCTACTTACTCTTTGGGGAAATGACAGCCTTTTAAATAAAAAAATGACAAGGACAGGTCAAGAGATAATTATACCACAATCTTACTCATGAACATAGATATGAAATATGTGAACAAAATAAGCAAATTCAATTCACAATGATTATCGATAACTCGGTGTATATTTTTCAAAAATTTAAAATTGGCTTAAGATTTTAAAAATTATGTAGATGCAAAACAATTCCAATAAAAATCATAAGAGGTTTTATTTTTGGGACAAGAGAAACTGATCCTCATATTGTTATGGAAGGCTAGAAGCCCAAGCAAAGTCAAAGCACCTCTAAAGAATCAATTGAATGAATGTCATAAAATGGCAGGGTACATTAAGAATAAAGCTGTAGTAGTTATGTGAATGTGGTATAATTAATTACTGGACAACTAAGAATTAGACTCATTCATAGATACAAACGATTTAGTCAGCATTATAGATTATTGGGGACGATGGGCTTTTCAATGAACAGTGCTGTGATAACTGATTATCCAGAGCAGAAAGAAAAAGGAATTAACTTCTAACTCCCACTGTATTAAAAAAAAATTAGTTACACCATAAAGACAAAATTTTAAATCACTTATGTCAATGATAATATAATTTCATTATATAATGATTTTTATGACAAATGGAGAAGGCAAACTTTCCAGGGGAAAGAAAATGTTATATGAGTAGATATTTGATTTCTGAGGAAGTTGGTTTCAAGGTAAAGATCATCCTATTAGCCTAACAGGGGTGGGCAAACTTTTTAACTCGAGGGCCACAATGGGTTCTTAAACTGGACTGGAGGGCCGGAACAAAAGCATGGATGGAGTGTTTGTGTGAACTAATATAAATTCAAAGTAAACATCATTACATAAAAGGGTACGGTCTTTTTTTTTTTAGTTTTTTTCATTTCAAACGGGCCGGATCTGGCCCGCGGGCCGTAGTTTGCCCACGGCTGGTAGTATTAGGGAACTGGAAGTAAGAACATTGCCTCATGCAGGTGAGATATTTAGGTAGGGAACTCAAGAGGAGAAAATAGAACCATAGCAACTCAGACCCATGGAAACAGTAAAAATCAGGTGGAAAATATTAACTATGGTGGTGGTGGCCTCAAGTATTTAAAGGGTGAATGATTTAGGTTCAAATAGTGATACTGTTCTCTATGAGGCTGGGCTTCAGGTATTCATAGGGAAGGTCTAGCTGCTCATTCCGGGCCACGATTTCCTTTTCCAGGTTGTCCAGATCAGCCTGAAACTGCCTTAAAACAGCCTTGGGCTCAGGACCTGAGAAATACTCTTCTTGGTGATGCCCCAGTGGTACCTGGAGCAGAAAGAAAGGATCAATCATCTTCTAGTTCTAAGAAAAAGGGACCCAAACTCCAGTCCTTCACCCTAATGTCTCCTTGTCAGCCCAGTCCCCTCAGAGTTCCAGAGGTCCCCTCTCACCATGTCTCGCTGGGGCCGGCCAAGGAGCCATGTGACGGACATTTGAAGACAGCTTTGCCAGACATTAGGCAGTGAGCCCATCACTGTGTCCATTGTGACATCTTCCTTGGTGGTGGGTGGGGGCATCCGCATTGAGCATGGGGCATTAGGGACCCAAGCAAACCAGTCGAACTGGGGGAGGAAGAATCTGGAGTCACTCAGAAACTCTGATTCAGGACCCTAGACCCCAGCTCTCTCCAACAAGTGTCCCCTAGCCCAGAAGCTTTCTTTCAGAGACCAGGCTTTCAGCTGTCCATACCTGGCCCGTGTTGACTGCTGCATGCTGGGCAGAGCATGTGAAGATGCACATGGTAAGGAAATGACAGAGCTGAGCCCGAGACTGGAAGGAGACAGGGAAACCTAGAGAAAAGAACAAAGCTTAGAAAGTGCAGTTTCAAAGGAGATAAGGAAATAAATGCTAATATCTTGACATATCCACAAATTAGAACTTGTTAATGTTCATTCATTCAAAAAGTAATGAACTAGTATGTACCAGACACTATGTAGGCATTGGGAATCTGTATGGGCAAAAGAGAATCTGTGTAGTGAAGAATGGTAATAAACAGCATAACTAAGTAAAATTACACAGAGTTTGTTAGATAGTGATAAGTAAATACGTAAGGCAGGAAAAGGAGATATGAGATGTAAAAGGTGGGGTAGTTAATAATTTAGTCAAGGAACCTGTCCTTGCTTTGCTGCTGACTAACTGCATTACCTTGGACTGACTGCTTTGCTTCTCTGGGCTGCTATTTAGTTTACTCTGAGAGTAGAGATAATGATAGTTACCTTATAAAGGATATGGTCCATGAAGATGGTCCATATAAACCCCTCAGTCCATTGTAGGTATGTTTATAAGGTGGGGAGTGGGCAGGGCTGAGAGACTGGTTGGTCAAATATCCAGTGTTCAAAAAGGGGTTAAAAGCAATAGGAGAGAGGTAGACAACCCAAAATAAAATGGTACAAAAGAGGAACAGGCTCCGCACAAAGGAGGATATCCCTGTGGCTACTAAACCTAGGACAAGTTCCTCGGTTCTACTAGTTTCTGGGAGAACACAACTTAAACTCAAATGTGAAAATACAACATATTCACAATGTGACCAAAATATTTTTTCAAATATTTGAGAAGATACTGACTATACGTCATACTCTGTGGAGGGCGAGTAAATGTTTACAAGCACATTGGAAAACTGTCAGAAACCACTAAAACTGAACATACACATATCCTATGACCATCAATTTCACTTCTGGATACACACCCAACAGAATTGTACACACAACAATGTTCGTAGCAGCAATAACATTAATAGCCTCAAAATGGAAACAACCCACATGCCCATCAATGGCAGAAAGGAAAAAATAAAGTCCATGATATTCACAAAATAGAATAATATACAATGAGAACAATGAACTACATGCTCCATTCACAGAAGCATGGGTAAATTTCAAACATATTTTGAGACATTAGTGAGTGCATGTTTGTATTTTCATTTGTGCAAAGTTCAAACAGGTAAAAGTAACCTACACAGTATGAAGTGGTTAATTTTTAATGGGCAAGGACTGGAATAGCATACAAGGGGCTTTCTGGGCAACGGGTAATGTTTTTTGTTCTTTGTGCTAATTATACAGGTATGTCACCTTACTAAAAGTTCAAGTTGTAGGCCAATGATTTATAATGTTAACTTTTCTCCATATTTGTTTTATTTTAATAAAATTCCTACTCTTCCCAAAAGTCAAAAGGTTGTGCTAGCTGGTTTGTTTCAGTGGACAGAGCATGGGTCCATGGACCAAATAGTCCTGGGTTCAATCCGTTCAAGGGCATGTACCTATGTTGCAGGCTTGATCCCTGCCCAGGTCAGGGTACTTGTGGGAGTCAACCAATTGGTGTGTCTCTCTCACAGGGATATTTCTCTTTCTGACTCTCTCCCCCTCCCTTCCCCTTTCTCTAAAAGTCCATGGAAACATATCCTCCAGTGAGGATTAGCAACAAAAACAAAAGAATACCAAAGTTTCTCTCCCTTTCCCATAAAGTAGTTTCAGGTATCTGGGCTATAATGCAGAAAAAAAGAGAAGTCATAGACTCATGTTGGAGCTGGAACACCATCAAATCCACTGTCCAATTCCACTCAATTTACAGTTGAGATGCTGCTCAGGGAGTTTAAGGACCTGCTCACCTATTACACTTGCTGACCAGATTGGGGGAGGTAAGTTTTTCGAGTGGGGCATAGGATCACAATCATTTTACATTGATTGCTTTACACATGTGTCTACTTTTTACATTCAGTATTTCATTTGGGACAAGAGTTATATTCACTTCAGAGAAAGGATATTAAAAGTCAAAGAGATTAAATGGCTTTCTCAACAAATAGTTCTGGGAAGAGAAAATCTTAACACACTGCCTTTAATGAGGGTGATGAGAGAATGATGGTACAAAGAGAACCATGAAGATGAAGGAGAACAATGTGAGTACAAGTGGTTAATCCCAAAGACAAATATGTTTTACAAGTGCTCTGATGTGTATATTTCATGGGGCTAAGCATGAAAGATAATGAGAGGGACTTTTGGAGCACGTGGAGCCTGATGGCCAGAACTGGGACATACTACAGAGATTTTGGTCTTGAAGGGCTGTTGAGGTGCCGTTGGTGAATGGGAAAGGTACAGCCCTAGATACTTTGAGGTAAGGCTCCACTCTATGGTAGGCGTGTGGTTTACTGATGTTTGCATCCTCAGGGCGCAGTTATAGGTAATAGCTCTAAGCTATTGGCTAAAGTTATTGCATGGAGGGGGTAGATGGGATTCAAGGTATTGGTGTGAAGTGTGAAGGGGCAAGGAGCTAAAGGATGATTCAAAACAGTCCCAGCTGCTTATGTGTACTAGAGAGAAGAATATTAATCTGGGTAGAGCTCAAGAAAGGCTATATCTTCATTATGGATAAAAAATGGGGTAGGGGACCTGAAGGTAGTTCACCAGTGAGGAGGTCACTTTTGCCTAAGGAACATGAGTCCCAAGGATCATGACACTGAGTTAGGGTTTAAGTCAAAACATATACAGTATTGAGACTACATCTAGAAATGACCTGGCACTATGGCAGGTGTGTGTGATGTCTGGATCCTCTCTGTATGCTGGTCAATAGAAGGAAGGAGAAAAAGGGAGGGAAAGCTAGGATGGGCTGTCATGGTCTTTGGAGGGAATAATCTTCCCATTTCTATCTTTAAGTAAGAAAATAGACAATGATTAGGAGAGATCCTGGCAGGGCCTGGGCAGATTTCTTACTGGCTGTGGTTCTGGCCTTATAATTCCCATTGGCAGGTGAGGGGCATCTATGTAAAAGCATGAGGGTCTCTGAGGAGGACAATCCTTGGGTTTGTAGAATTTTCCTGAATCTTAGGAGATGGGAATGGGATTCAGATGTTTCATGTGTGGAGGGTTGGGCATGATGAGGGGTTGGGGTCATGTCACAAGATGGGCAAGACTGAGAAGGGGTTCTCAACAGAGTGTCTAAGGAGTTCTCTTCTCTGGGGAGGGATCTCACCTGGCACAGCCCCACCTCAGTGATCTCCCGACACCAGGCCTGCAGCTCAGGGTCCCCTCTCACGACATCATCCCCGTCGTAGAAGAGGTGGATGATCCCTTCCACGTACCTGCCCAGAGGAGAAGGGAGCTGAGCTCCTTGAGAGTACAAGGCTGTAGCCTCTGACCTCTACTCCTTTTCTGTGGTCTCTATGCATCTGACTCTCACTGTATCTGGGGACAGATCTTACAAGACTTGCCCTTTGGGACATCCCCTAGTTCTTTCTACACACTAGTGTAGAAAGGAAGAACATGTGGATCATTAGTTTTAAGAATTCCATGCACATGGTTGATAGTCACTCTTTGTAACAAAATCCCCAATTGCACCAGATCTTTTGGTTTTACGCACCCACACAATTCTGCCTGCTTACTCTCTTTCAGTCTCCCCATTTTCAGACCCCACCCACTTTCTCCTCATTCTTCCTCATCATTCTCAGGATTGAGTCCTCTGCTTCTCCTGTCTGGACCTTATTGTTTCATGTTCCTTTTGTCCCATGCTGACCTCAGGCAAAAGCTCCATTTTCACTGTCCCCAATGCCCCTTTTATTGGGCACCTCCCACTCTCACCCACCGAGCAATGATCTCCCAGAGTCGTAAAGCATCATGGGCATAGAAGGCACTTGGGATTCCCAACAGGCCCCGGTCAGCCAGATCTTCAGGAGGACAGAGGGAGCGGTAGGTCAGCTGAATCACACCCCGACGAATCAACTGCACATGGCCTCCTCCACCTGTGCTCACTACCTGTGCCAATAGATATGAGAGGTCTTATGGGGAGAAACAGAGCTGGAGAACATGGCATCGTATATAAATCTGTCTTTCAGATTCAAAGACATTGGAATAAAGGGACAAGGCTCCTGGGCTTAAGGGTCAGGACCTTCACACAGGGGGCCCTGGAATCTTGAAAGTGACAGGAGGTCATGCAGAACTGGATGATTAGGTGTCACCACACTCCACCTCCTTACCTTATCAAACACACCTCCATCTGAGATGAGTTGGTTCCGTGCTCTGGTGTTGATGTCCATGGTGTAGCATGTGTGTGGTATCAGGAGCTGGATGGAGAAGGTTGGAGGGGGTGGTTTATGGAGGGAATACTTGGGTTCTTCTTATTTAAAGAGTTGCACTCAGAATGGTGACTTTCTTTCATCTTGACACTTTCCTACCTGCTAGTGCTCTTGCAGGATGGTCTGCTTTTGCCTTTGTGTTCTCTTAGTCTCATATTCTCCTATTGCCCTGTGAGTTGAGCTTTGGAGTCAGACTGACAGGGATTTTTTTTTAATTTATTTTTTACTTAAATTTTTATTGTTCAGATTATTACAGTTGTTCCTCTTTTTCCCCCCATAGCTCCCCTCCACCTGTTTCCCACCCTCCCCCCCGTCCTCACCCCCCCACTGTCCTCATCCATAGGTTCATGATTTTTGTTCAGTCTCTTCCTGTATCCCCCAGACCCCTTTCCCCCCCCCCAAGAATAATCAGTCCACTCCCTTTCTATGCCTCTGATTCTATTATAATCACCAGTTTATTCTGTTCATCAGATTATTTATTCACTTGATTTTTAGATTGACTTGTTGATAGATGTGTATTTGTTGTTCATAGTTTGTATCTTTACCATTTTCTTCTTCCTCTTCTTAAAGGATACCTTTCAGCACTTCATATAATAGTGGTTTGGTGGTGATGAACTCCTTTAGCTTTTTCTTATCTGTGAAGCTCTTTATCTGACCTTCAATTCTGAATGATAGCTTTGCTGGATAAAGTAATCTTGGTTGTAGGTTCTTGCTGTTCATCACTTTGAATATTTCTTGCCACTCCCTTCTGGCCTGCAAAGTTTCTGTTGAGAAATCAGCTGACAGTCGTATGGGTACTCCCTTGTAGGTAACTGACTTTCTTTCTCTTGCTGCTTTTAGGATTCTCTCTTTGTCTTTTGCTCTTGGCATTTTAATTATGATGTGTCTTGGTGTGGTCCTCTTTGGATTCCTTTTGTTTGGGGTTCTCTGTGCTTCCTGGACCTGTAAGTCTATTTCTTTCACCAGGAAGGGGAAACTCTCTGTCATTATTTCTTCCAATAGGTTTTCAATATCTTGCTCTGTCTCTTCGTCTGGCACCCCTATAATTTGGATGTTGGTATGCTTGAAGCTGTCCCAGAGGCTCCTTACACTATCTTCTTATTTTTGGATTCTTTTTTAATTTTGTTTTCCGGTTGGGTGTTTTTTGCTTCTTCGTATTTCAAATCTTTGACTTGATTCTTGCGATGCTCTAGTCTGCTGTTGGGAGTCTGTATAATATTCTTTATTTCAGTCAGTGTATGATTAATTTCTAGTTGGTCCTTTATCACAACCTTGAGGGTCTCGTTAGATTTCTTGTGCGTCTCATTAAGTTTATTGGCGGTTTCTAGAAAATTCTTGAAAAACCTTAAAAATGTGGTTTTGAACTCTATATCCAGTAGTTTGCTTTCCTCCATTTCTGTCATTTGTGTCCTGTTTCTTTGTCTCCACATTTTTTTATTCTTCGCTGTGTCGATAGAGTGGCTTTCTGTACTGGGTGTCCTATAGGGCCCAGTGGCTCAGCCTCCTCAATTACCTGAGTTAGACACTCTTGGTGAACCCCCTTGTGGGCTTTGTGCACATTCTTGTTGTAGTTAAGCCTTGATTGTTGTAGATAACACTGGGAGGGATTGACCCCCAGGCCAAAGGGCTGTGAGAATCAGCTGTGTCTGCAGTGGGAGAACTTCTGTGCTGGAGACACCCCTCCGGGGCAAGACTTGCTTCAATGGGGCTTTGGTGCTCAATGAGTCTGCCCCCTGAGTGTGTCCTTTATGAATCTGAGGAGCTGCATTCTGGATGGTCCCACTCTCACCACCAGGCACACTGGCTCTTGGATCTCTAAGGAGTTGCTAATCTAGCCTCTGCCTGAGGCTATCCAGCAGGAGCCAGCTGTGACACAATGCAAGTTGCCCTGGGGCCTTGGGCCAGCTGCAGTTGTAGGTAATTATCAGATTGCAAAGGGCCAGGCCTTCATATGCAAAGCCTTCGTGGCTCCACCCAGGGATCAACAGGTGGAGGCGAGCAGTTATGGGTTGCTCTCAGTGCTGCCCTCAAAAGGCCCTGTTTCTCAGTGGTCCCCAGCAATCACTGCAAGCACCCCCCCAAGAGAAAAGCTGCCCTCGAGTTTCCGACCGAATGCCAGACAGCCCAGTTTTCTCCAGTATGAGTCTGGGGTCCCCAGAGACTAGCCCCAGTACTGGAGCTCCGGAGCTTGAGAACTCCCCTCCCGATTGAAAAAAGACAATTGGTGTCCTCAGCCGCCCAACCCTCTCCGCATGCGCCTTGGAACCTCTGTATTTTACTTCTGCACCACATCTCCTTCTGAGTCTCGGAATGCTTTTTCTCTTTCCCTTCTAGTTGTAGAATTTCCCACTCAGCCAGCCTTTCCTGTGGTTTCTGGGATGATGTCCGGTTCCATCTTTTTAGTTTGTATTTTGAAGTGGTTGTGCGAGGCAGCAATCTCCGGTGTTTACCTATGCCGCCATCTTGGTTTCTGGGGGATTTTAATATACACTTCACCACTTACTTTGATATTTGACCAAGATAATAAACCTCTAGGCGTCCATCTCTTTATCTCTTTACAGAGGATGACAATAGGGTCTCATCACAGGTGCTATGGTGATGCTTATGTGTATAATATGAGTGTTCAGTACATTACCTAGCACACAGACATCCTTGAACAGTAGCTGTTATCATTGCCTTTATTATTTCCACCTTGAGTATAGATGTCCTTTGGGAATCAGCCCTTTAACTTTGGATTTTTAAAAATAATTTTTTTTTATCATTCATACCCTTACAGTTTAAACTGGCCTTTCTACTAATTTTCAAATCTGTTCCTTCAATCTCTAGTTGTTTTACTCTTGCATTTTTTAAATTTTGGGGTTAGGGATAGGGTGTGTAAGGTACTTTCAGAATTAAATAACCATATTGATCTATATTCTTTATCAGCCAGGGGGCTGTTGTCAAACCTCTTCCCACCACCAATTAGGCATTTTTAGTTTATCCTGCTTTCCCTTGGTCATTATAAAAAACCATTTGATCCTCATATGCATTTCCTTTTGTCTCAAACAATTTTGTTTACATCCTGAGATGGAGGATTCATGCAATATTGTTATTTTTGTAAGTTGGTGATGCTGCAGAGAGGGAAGGACCCAACTGATATCATTGGGACCAACATATCAAGGCAACTCACACTGTTCTGAAACTTCAGAAAGATTCAAAAATATGCTGAGTGTCATAGAAAACCCAAAGTCTACATGAGGACAGAAGATACCAGAATACAAAGAAGTAATCAAAATAGCAAGAACTACTATTTTCGCAGCATTTATCCCCTTGTTCTGTTATCCCACATGAACTTCATGATGGAGCTCTTATTATCCCCATGCAGAAATGAGAACACTGAGCTCACATCTGGGAAGAACTGAGGCTAGAATTTAAGATTCTTACACCAGCAGTCTGAATGCAGAGCCTGTGCAGGTAACCTTTGTGAAGTGGGAAGGCTTAGCCCTGCTGAGTGACTTGGTAACAACTCAGCTGTTTACCATGGGATGCAGTTGTTATGGCGAGGGAGACAGGTGTAGAGGGGGCTGTGAAAGGGGGATTTTGAAGTGTAAAAAATGGTTCAACCACTAAGATACACAGAAGATGGTGATGCAAAGGCATCATAATGTCAATCAAATCCAAGATAAAGGAATTCTGTTAGTCTCTACCATGTCTATGTTACTCTACAACCCTAAGGGGTCATTGCTTCTAATGGACAGGTTTGGGGATGAATGTGTGTCTCCTGGAAGAAGCACAATTCAGATATTCTACCTAGTATGTACTCACATATCTTGCTACCACTTCAAACTCCATGTACCTAAAACTGAGCATCTCATCATTCACCTCAAACTGGATTTTTTTGATTGTATTGTTTCTGACAATTGATCCTGATTTTAAACCTGTATGATTTTCCCTCCTGCTACTATACGTGAAGTGTCATCAAGATTTCAAAACCATTTTTAAGCAACCACAAGACTATTTTTGCTGTCTTCTGGATAGCAATAGATTCTAGGCTAACTGTTTTATAAAACAATATTTCTAGATCAGTTAAATAGTATCTACCTAGTTGGCTCCTAGTTGTTGCAGCAGCTCAGACCTCTGAGCTTTCCCTCCAATCTTGCACCCAGGCATGCTGCAACTACTATTTCCTCTCATCACAAGGTCTTTTTGCATTTTCCTTTCCATTGGTCTAACTACCATGCCACACACCTCTCATTGGCAGGTTAAATAACCTCTTGGGCTACTCTTTTATTCCTGAAATGTTCTATTTAGTGATTCCCAAATTGTGGTGGAACATTCTCCACCCAAAATATAGTGTTTATTGCTTTCTCTCTTGATTTCAAAGTTTATTTCTAGATACTGTTATCTAGTTATTTTTTATGTGTACCATTTGTCTTCCCAGCTAAATGCTAACTTTCTGAACATAGAGCAATACTTTTTGAAAATCAAATTATATTTTTACTGTACACCAGACTCTGCTGGAGAATATCAGAGCTGTCTTACAGTAAATGCCAAATATATGCTAAGTAACTTGACTTAATACAATAGCTGGCATCTCTGCATTTTTAAAAATAACTGCATGAAAATCTATGACAGTCTCAAAATAAAGATAATTTAAACATTAGAAATAAAGACACAGGCTCAAAATACTGACACTACTATCTCCTCTTCTCCATTCACAAATTCCTATAAAGATTTTTTTGTTACAATATCATGGACACTTGCTCAATTAGAAGAAACCCTGTTAATATGTTCCCAACCAGATGGATTAGGCTTTATAAATCTGGGAGAATTGGTTTGTGTTTCCTTTCTCTGGGAAGTGAGAGAGATGGGACATGGAGGGTAGAGGATGTACCTTGAAGACAGGGTGCAGTCCTGGGAGGCACCTCATGGTGGCCACAGCAAAGACCTCAGCCAGTAAGTGAGTGTTCAGCAAATGATATTGGAGCTCATGTAGATGGAAATCTGAACTTCGGACCCAGGTCTTTGCCAGGAGCCAGGCAAGTGGAGGATCTGAGGGCAGGAACAGCGGTGGGGTGGGGCAGCTGGGGCTGGGAGACTGGATCTGCAATCAAGATAAATTAAGCATCCATTAACCTTATCAAATGTTATACAATATGCTTAGTATTCTGGGGGAAATACTGGTCACTAAGATTGTTTTCTACCAGAGGGTTATAATCTAGTAGAAGGAATGAGGACCCTTCCACTCATCCTTTCACTAGCTGTGGGGAAGTGTGAGTGCCTTACTGGCCAGTTTCAAAGCCAGAGGAATTGGAAAGAGGTGTCCAGTATGACTGAGAGAAACCTGATGAGAGGTGGAAGTTAGGATGGTAGAATGGGAGAGACCATGTGGGATGAGTTGATATAGAGGACAAGTCTCATCTATTTATAGTGGAGACTCAGGAGGTCAGAAAGAGAATGGGAACCTTGCCGTGAGAACCAATTCAGTTGCGTATGAAGTCGCATGCCCCGATAGTGGGTGATGATTGAGGAGATTTGGAGGTGGACACTATGAAACGGGCAGATGCCATCAGGACAATATTGACTATGAGCTAACCGTTAGAATGTGACAGAAATACGAGCATAGC
>NW_005871681.1:384440-389968 GCF_000147115.1 Myotis lucifugus | reverse complement strand
TAAGAAGAAGGAGGAGGAGGAGGAGGAGAGACGCATGAGGTTGTGGCTGCGCAGATCTCAGGCCTGAAAATGAGGCGGGGGCGGGAGACGGGGGACAGACCGCTGCGTCCCACTGGCCTGTAGGAGAGCATTTAATCTCATGCCACCCAGCCCAGGAGCTGGTCCCTGACATCTTCAGTGCAACAATAAACACACTCAGAGCATCACCCCTGGGAACACTGCACCCCCCACCCCCCGCCGAGTGTTCTAGAACTGAGCCAGGACATTAAAGTGCATGTCCGCTTTGGTCCCAGTCACTGAGGACAGGAAGGGCCACGCAAAACAGCCCGCGGAGAAGAGAAACGGGCTGCCGGCCGTTCCCCTGAGCAGTCGCCTCTAACGGCCACTCTGCAGGGCATCCACGCCTCTCCTCTGCCCCTTCCCGGCCTGGTGTCCTCTCCGTAGGCACGTCTTTCCCACGGGAAGGCTGTCCACGGGAGGACTGTCCCGGGTGGGCGGGTCCGAGCCTGTGGCTCACCCCTGACCGGCCCCCGCACGCTCACCGCCGGCCCAGGGCTGCCCCCGCCTCTTGTCACCTGCTGGGCCCAGAAAACGCTACTAGAACCCGTCGGATTAGCCACAACTAGGACCCCGAATGCTTGGGGGGAAAACACCCACCGGAATGCTGTCCAGGCGGAAGACAAGTGCCTGGTTATTAACGCCCCTGCCCCTTGTCGGGCTGGCCTCCAGGACTAACTCCCACGGACCTCGCCCGTCCTTCCTCAGAGGCACCTCGCAGGGTCTCTGGATGCTCCTCGTCACGGGCTCTCGGGGCCCAGCAGCCATCAGCCCCGGGGACAGGCCTGCCAGCTGCAGATGCCTCCCCCTGACAGGCGCCCGGCGCTCCTTCTTGCTGAACAAGATCAGCCAGGGAAGTGGGTCCTTCGAGAAGAGGTTCATAAGCCTCCGCGCAATCCATTCAATGAATACGTGTTGGCGCCAGGTGAGGGTCTGGTGCGGGGAAAGGCAAGAACGAGTGAGTCCTCTGCTCCCTCCTCTCCAGCCACTGCATCTGCAAGTGGCAGTGACAGCCCCTCCCTCACGCATGTGGAGAGGATCCGGGAGTTAATGCAGGTGAAGAGGCACTCGGGGCCTGGCGGCCAGTAGATGCTCAAGCTCAATGGCTGTAATTCCTTTTATTTACAATAAAAAGCCAAGCAGGCAAGACTTAAACAGATATGGACCTCGTTCTGGGCCAGGAGATAACGGGATTGGAATCCAAAGAACATAGCTGCCCTGGCCGGTTTGGCCCAGTGGTTAGAGTGTTAGCCCTCAGACTGAAGGGTCTCAGGTTCAGTTCCCGTCAAGGGTACGTACCTGGGTTGCAGGCTCAATCCCTGGCTCTGGTCAGAGTGTGTGCGGGAGGCTACCAATCGATGCGTCTCTCTCACATCGATGTTTCTCTCTCTGCATCTCTCCCCATCTCTTCTACTCTCTCTAAAAAAAAAATCAATGGAAAAAAATATCCTTGGATGAGGATTAACAACAACAACAAAAAGAACTTCGTGATTTGGGGCGTGGGCCATTTCTGAGTTGAGCTTGAGGAGGGTAGCGGAGAACAGGTGTGGGGAGGAGATGGTAAGGATGATGAGAACAGGCAGAACTGGAGGGGGCTGGGAAAGGCCTAGACAAGGCGGCGAACAGGCCGTTGGAGGGATGGATGGAGAACAGCCAAGGGCGGTCCAGGCTGCAGACACCGAGGAGGCATGTGGTGGGGTAGTCGTTGTCATGGAAACAGGGGAGACAAACTTCCCCAAGCAGAACGGGGAGAGTGAGAAGCCTAAAGGCCGTGATGATGACTCCGCGTCATTGTGGACAAGTGACTCAGCTTCCCCAGCCTGCTTAACCGCCGGCATGTTAACCGACTTACCCAGCCGCAAGGAAGAGGCATGCCATTTATTCTGTCTCCGTCATCGGACGTATATTAAGGACTGAAAAAGTCAGTGATCAAACTACACAAAGTACCCGGCGCACCCGCCAGATCAGCGCTGCTCCGAACAAAGGGAAGGTAACCCTCCCCCGGCTACCACCACGAGGCAGTGGATCAAAGCCCCTCTCAGCTCGGGGTGGGGCTGGGTCTGCATTGCTGCTGGGGTGTCGCAGAGCGGTGATTCCCTAACGACCGGTTACCAGCCGTCTGTTGGTTTCTTCGCGTTTGGACACGGCAGCCCAAGCAAGACACCCTGCCTTACAGACAGGAGCTGTGTTCACCCCAAGAGCACTGTGTACCCCCCAACCTACCCTCCTGTGCAGAGAAATCTTTGGTCTTATAAAAAAAAATTTTTTTTTTCCTTGAAGAAACCAGTGTGTGCATTCATTTCTCTCTCAGCCAGAAGAGGGAGCTGCTTAAAAGGAAAAGATAGCCTGTGCCTCCCTAACCGGTGTGGCTCAGTGGATAGAGCGTCGGCCTGCAGACTGGAGGGTCCCGGGTTCCATTCCGGTCAAGGGCACATGCCCGGGTTGTGGGCTCGATCTCCAGTAGGGGGTGTGCAGGAGGCAACCGATCCATGATTCTCTCTCCTCATTGATGTTTCTCTCTCTCTCTCTCTCTCTCTTCCTGCTTCCCTCCCTCCCTCCTGCCCGCCCTTAAAACTTTCTAGGCTTCAGCTACATTATCTCTCTTCCTCCCAAACCCCACAACTACCATCATCACCCCCTTACACATGAGGAACAAGACCTGCGCGAGTTCACCGGGCCCCGAGTCTGCTTCGGGGATCGCTGCCACCAAAGCGACGTCCTCAGCAGTTTCCTTACTTAATGGGCATCGGTCATTAGTAGGTTTGCAACCTTTTACAACATGTTTGTATGTTTGGGGAACGGTTTCTGCTCACAAGGGTTTCTCTCGCCCCCTCTCTGCTGCCACCATCTGGCCTCTTGTAGAACTTTCCAGCTTGTCTTCTAGAGTCACTCCCAGCCTTAGCGCTCAGCCTGCCCTTGCAAAGAGCTGGCAATGTTGTGAACTGGACTTATTCCTTAAAAACTCCTCCTCTTCTCACTGCGCTCTACTTGTCTGCAAGGCGCTGGGGTCGTGTAGAGACTGACGTGGAAAGGAGCTAGTGAAACACGCCTTGAGCAGGTCCCAGATCGTCATTATCGAAACAGGAAGGTACACGTTTAATAGCTGGAAGTACATCGGCTTGCGATGTATGAGTCACTGGTAAAATGCTTGCTTTTACTGGTCACAGAACCGTGGAGAAGCGAATGAGGGTTTGGGATTGACTATTTGTGTGCGCCCATTGTTCATGCGATCACTAAGCTTAATATCCGTAATTCACGGTTCCTCTACATCAGTGGTTCTCAACCTTGTGGCCCTTTAAATACAGTTCCTCATGTTGTGACCCAACCATAAAATTATTTTCGTTGCTACTTCATAACTGTAATGTTGCTACTGTTATGAATCGTCATGTAAATATCTGATATGCAGGATGGTCTTAGGCAACCCCTGTGAAAGGGTCGTTCGACCGCCAAAGGGGTCGCGACCCACAGGTTGAGAACCGCTGCTCTACATTAAAGTGCTATTTTTAAACATCTGCACACGTCATAGATCTCTGTCCGCCACGCAAGGCTCCATGTTGGATCGCCCAGACATGTATGTCTTAACCTGACAGTGTTTCGCATGTGAATGCTCTTAAAATACTAAGTGAGTGTAAGTCCTGCAGAACGACTGGTTCTCGACAACCTATTTTGAAAACAAGGTTCCATTTCCAGGTTTTTGCAAAAGAGGCGAGCGCCCCACCTCTCTTCACACTGAACCCCAGGCCCCCCGCCTCGCTCACAGGGCTGCGGAGAGAAATCCATCCGTGGGCGCTCCAGCCGGGGACACTTGTCCAATCCAGGGACCTACGGAGTCGCGCTGCCTCGCATGTCCCGGCCCTGGGAGATCTTTCCCTTCAGCGGCCGCAAGGGGGCGTGGACCCCGCAGAACGGACCCGCTCTCCCTACTCTCTGGGAAAAGCAACAGCGCAGGTTTCTGCTGGCTCCTCGGGGACCGGGGCGTGTCCGGAACAGCGGCTGCTGGGACGTTTCTCTTTGATGGGCGACAGGGTAGCTGCTCCCGGGGAGCTGGCCTCGTCCTGCCAGCGGCTCTGGAGTTAAAGGATCGCCAGCCCGAAGACTCTGAGCTCCATCCCCGGCCTCGGAGAAGGGACCTCGGAGCCATCTGGGCTCACGGACGGGGCTCGGCTGATGAACTTCTGCCTGGTGTCTAGGGTTTCATTCGGGATCGTGGTTGGATGCCCGCGTGGCTGCCCTCCGTTTCCAGCAGGTACCCCGGGGCTCAGAGCCCCACCACACAGAGCACCGTTAGACGAGGGTGCGGCCCAACCCCGTCACACGGAGATACTCCCATCAGGCCCTGCGCTGCGGGCTGAGAGGTGACCCCCCAGGTGCCGAGGCACAGGAGGGCCTCCCCTTGGCCAGGCAAACTTCTTCCTGCCCAGAGAGTGTAACGAAAAGCCACGGTTTTCCCCAGGAACGTGCTTCCCGGCGTCGGGTACGGAGCAGCCAGTGACAGCCTCGGCCAGATGTGAGCATCCTGTTCCAGGCTCGCCGTTGCTTCAGAAAATAGGATTTCGAAAGGAAAGAGAGCCGAGGTAGGAGCAGCAAGAACTGCAGCCTGAGCAGATTAGCATCAAAGTGCACAGAAACCGACGTGCAATTACAGCCGTGTCACGCGGCCTGACTAGCGATTCCAGACGTGGAGGCGGGTTTCAGAGTGGCTTCTGTCTGGGACCCAGGCCAGTGACGGCTCTGAAGGGAGACCCTGCTCCGTGGTTGTCGCCTAAGCCAGTCCTCAACTTCGTCCCCTGCTTTCCCTCGGCCCGGCCCGGCCCGGCTCCCGGGTCTGCGAGCTTCCACGGCCTGGGACACACGTGGGTCCCGGAAAACCCCAGGGTCTGCTCATCCTGACTGTCACAGGTGTGCTGAGACCTCACGGCTCACATCTGGTTCCAGTTCTTTCCATCCTTGGATCTTTGGGCGGAAAGCAGGAGCAACTCAACTCCAAGTAACTGGGTGAAAGGTTTGGACACAGACAGGGAGAACGAAGGCCATTTGATTTCTTTTTTTTAAAATTTCTTTATTGGTTAAGGTATTACAAATGTGTCCTCACCCCCCCCATCATTAACCCCCAACTCTCCCCCCCCCCCCCCACTCATACTCTCATCCCCCTGTTGCCATTTGATTTCTGATGCACCAACCACCCCACAGAAATCTGGAGTAATTAGTCATATGTCAGGATAAAGACCTTAATTTCTGTCTTTCTTTTTTTAAAAATATAATTTTATTGATTTCAGAGAGGAAGGGAGAGGGAGAGAGAGATAGAAACATCAATGTTGAGAGAGGATCATTGATTGGCTGCTTTCTGCACGCCCCCCACCGGACATGGAGCCCGCAACCCGGGCCTGTGCCCTTGACCAGAATTGAACCCGGGACCCTTCAGTCCACAGGTGGACCAGCGCTCTATCCACTGAGCCAACCCGGCTAGGGCT
>NW_005871681.1:374164-382889 GCF_000147115.1 Myotis lucifugus | reverse complement strand
CGGGCTGGGAGAGGTTAATGGGGGGAAAGGGAGCACCTGTGTAATACTTTCAACAATAAAGATTTTAAAAAATAAATAAACAATAAAAATAAAAAAAGAAAGGGACCCACAGAAGTGAGCCCTGCGTTCAGGGTCCTCTCCGCCTCTTCTCACAGAGACGCTGAGATGCTGAGCGGAGATCCGGAGGCCGGGCAGGGGCTCGGGGAGCAAACGTGTTCTAGGGAGACACCCCGCGTTTGGGGTTATGACCCCAAAGGGCTGAGCCCTGGGAGTACAGATAAGCCCGAAATAGTTCCACCTTCTCGGGGCCTGAAACCCAGCTCCGTGTCATGCTAATTTCTATAATTAGACTGAGGCGATCTGGGATCGCGAGTGTTCCTAGGCTCTTGCCAAATAAACACACACAACCTACAATGAAGAGGCCTGGGGTGACTGTCAGATGCTTCGAATTAATTTCACAGTGTTTCATCACACATGGTTCAGCACAATCCAAAGCCACCCGACGATGTGATTACAAAGCAAGAGAAGTCAGGGGAACAGACCCGGAGCTGCAGGGGGTCCAGACGAAGGCGTCTACACAGACTTCATGCCCTCATTCATCCGTCCAAACACCCACAATCCACCTCGGGATCCTGACCAGGACATAGACCAGGGGTGGGCAAACTTTTTGACTCGAGGGCCACAATGGGTTCTTAAACTGGACCAGAGGGCCGGAACAAAAGCATGGATGGAGTGTTTGTGTGAACTAATATAAATTCAAAGTAAACATCATTACATAAAAGGGTACGGTCTTTTTTTTTTTTTTAGTTTTATTCATTTCAAACGGGCCGGATCCGGCCCGCGGGCCGTAGTTTGCCCACGGCTGACATAGACACTTTCAAGCACAGAGATTCTTCACATGAAACACAATAACTGGGGGCCCGGCCGGCCTGGCTCAGTGGTTGAGCTTTGACCTATGAACCAGGAGGTCACAGTTCAATTCCCCATCAGGGTATGTGGCCAGGTTGTGGGCTCGATTCCCAGTAGGGGGCGTGCAGGAGGCAGCCAGTCAACGATTCTTTCTCATCACTGCTGTTTCTATCTCTCTCTCCCTCTCCCTTCCTCTCTGAAATGAATAAAAATATGTTTTTAGAAAAAAAGAGTAAGTAGTTCCTTAGAGTCTTCTTTGTTTAAAAAAATACAATAACTGGTATTAAAAACTCAATGGATGCGTCTAACGTTAGATGATACATAAACGAGGACGGCATTCCCGAACTAGAAGCCGAGCCGGAGTAGACATGCAGAGAGAAGGGAAAGGAAACACAGAGGAGAGGGTGAGGGTGACTGGGGAGGCAGGGGCGGAAGGCTGACTCCTCGGACCTCAAGTCCCGGAGAAGAGACAGCCCATGGGGCAGGAAGAAGGCTGCCACGCTGCCGGGAAAGTCTCCAGTGCCCTCGGCATCCTCCGCGGCCATCCCGCTAGGGAGGTAAATGATACTTTCTCGGTCGCACCCAAGACCCGTATAACGAGCCTCGCTGCCATCTGCCCAGATGCAGAAGCAAACGAGGAAAGTTGGCCCCCTGAGTAAACTATTCACGGAAAGGAACGGGCTGAAGTGCGTGCTAGTGATATGGTTTCGCTGCTCAGTGGTAAGAATGCTTTGAATGTATTTTATAGGTTTTACTTTCCTGCTTTTCACTAAGATGAGCCCACGGAAAGCCAGAGCAAAAAGTCTCCTCCCACTGCTTTAGGTGAGCTTTGAAATGTAACTTGCGTTTTAAAGAACGAGACCCGGCAAATATTTGGTGTGCTCCTCAAATATTCTTATCAAACTGCCTGTGGCCCAGAGGTACTGAACTCTTGGGAATGTTTGCCCAGTGACGTGACACTAAGTAATCAATGAGGGATAAAGTCAGTCTCGGGGGGATTTTTAGTTGTGAAATATATGCACGTTTCACAACGTTTCTGATGAAAAGGGTGCCGTTCCCAAGCACGAAGGAGAGAGGTCTGCGGTAGGAGCCAAGGCACCTGAGGCTCCCTCGGACCCTGTTTCGAGTCCCAAAAAACAGGGTTGACTGGACTGGTACCCAGCCGCCCAGCTTCTGACGTTCCGGGAAATTTGATCATAAATCACTTAACTCATTTAAGGATGTCGGCCTCCGCGTCCTGCCTGGTGCCTGTTACCCGAAAGAGTTCATTCACTTCTAAGAGCTGAGTCATGTACCACCCACCCACTCACTAGGCGCAAGAGGTCGATATTGGTAAAACTTTTCCAACGTTGTCTTAGTAACAGTCACTCCCCCACAAACCGAGAGGAAGAAAAATTGATTTGATACAAAGTGCTTCTAGATAATTGTGCACTATTTTTTAAAATATATTTTTATTGATTTCAGAGAGGGAGAGAGAGAGAGAAACATCAATGATGAGAGAGAAACATCATTGATCGGCTGCCTCCTACACGCCCACACTGGGGATCGAGCCCACAATCCGGGCCTGTGCCCTGACCAGGAATCAAACCATGACCTCCTGGTTCACAGGTCAATGCTCAACCACCGAGCCACACTGGCCAGGCAATTGTGGTTTATTTTATCAAGCTTGAGGAATGGTGCTCCATAAAAACACAAATAACACACCAGTGAAATGTCTTCCCAGACCCAACACACCGCAGACGGTCCCAGGACGTCCACCACCCTCGCGGGCTGGCCTGGCGCCGAGGGGCCCTCTTCGGTCCCGGGGCACGGCCGTGGCTGTAAAGACGGTGAATGTAATGCGGGAATAATTACAGAGGCTGGTCCATGATCACAATCATTTAGAAAAGTATTCTCTTTGAGAAGCTGAAATATTTCTTGAAGGCCCGGCAGGGACCAAAGGGGAAAGAAAGGAGAATTCTGAACAAAGGAAACACCAACAGCAAACCCGGCCACAGAGCAGGCTTGGCGCCAGGGCCAGCAGATCCGAGGTCAACAACACGGGAGCCAGATTCCAAACAAGGTTCATAAATCAGAGCAGACGTCAGGCCACGGCAGCTGAGCAGACCAGTCAGATTCCCCCACGTGCACGTGAGCTACCAGATGAACCAGGGTGCAGGCAGCCTGTCTCCTTGTGAGAGGGGGCCTGACCCAGAGCCGGGCCTCGGGACCGTGCCAATGTGGGTCACTGGGTCACTTTGCTGCCATCAATCAAGGGGCCATGTCCAGCGCCAAGACACTGTTTCCAACATGGGTTCTGTAATTTTTTCTTAATATATTTTTATTGATTTTAGACAAGAAGGGAGAGGGGGAGAGAGAAACAGCAGTGATGAGAGAGAATCATGGATCAGCTGCCTCCTGCACGCCCCCTACTAGGGATGGAGCCCGCAACCCGGGCATGTGCCCTGACTGGGAATCGAACCATGGCCTCCTGGTTCCTAGGTCGACGCTCAACCACTGAGCCACGTGGGCTGGGCTCTAGCATTTCGCACACAGGATGGCTGCACCCTCGTTCCCTACCAGCCCACCCCTGGGTCTGGCAGCCGGGCCATCGCCCCTCAGAGACCTGCACCCAGGAGCTGGCCAGCCACCCCCACAGCCAGAACCTTCCCCCGGTTCCCTGTGGGGACGTGAGGATCCAACACCCCCTGACATTGACGTTGCGCCGCTCATCACTCCAACAATCAGCGCGGCTTTCAGTGCCGCGTGGTTTCTTTCATTTCTTCCTGCAGAGCACGCCGCTTCCTGCCTGCCCACCGTGCTTTCTCCCCGCAGGTGTGGGACCCTCTCCTCCAGGTCTTTCTATGGTCAAAGCTGCTCCCTGCTCCACCTTTAGACGCTCCTTCTCGGAGTGCAAGGCCGGGGGGATCCTGCCCGGGGACCCCGAGCCTTGGTTCAGTGGGGGGATGGGAGAAATGGGGGCCTGGACGTTTACACAGCCTTTCACGGGGCTCCCGACACAGGTGTGACGCCTCAACTTCCGCAAGGAGAGCTGCTGCCTTCACCCCGCAGATGGAGAGACTGAGGCACCGGAGGGGCAGCGACAGGCCCAAGGCTATGCAGCTTCCTCATTAGAGGACATTTTCCCATTGATTTTTAGAGAGAGTGGAGGGGGGAGAGACACAGAGAGAAAAGCATCGATTCCAGAGAGAGACACATGGGTTGACTGCCTCCCACATGCACCCTGACCAGGCCTGGGGATTGAGGTGCGTGCCCTTGACCAGAATCGAACCTGTAACCCTTCGGTCCGTAGGTCAACGCTCTATCCACTGAGCCAAACCGGCCAGGGCCAGGTTATGCGGCTCTTAAGGCGCAGAGACGGGGCTTGAGCCCTGATCTGTCAAACCCCAGAGCCCACTCTCTTTCCATCCACGCAGCCCACAGCCAGCAGAGCGGGTCCCCAGTCGGCTCCCTGCACAGGCAGGCGCTGCTATGCAGCCTCGCAGTACGTTCCCCACACACCCTCAGGGCTTCCTGTGGTCACGGGAGAAGAGTGTTTCTGCCTAAGCTGATCTACAAATAGATGCCTCATTCTTTGGCCTCACAGAGTATATTTGTGTCGCAGAGGTGCCCGTCCCAGCATTAACGCGAACTTTCTTACAAAGCCCTAGTCCGCACCTGTCCTCTGTCCCTCCCGTGAACTACTCGTTGGGATGAAATTACTTGGGAGGCCCGGCCGGCGTGGCTCAGTGGTTGAGCATCGACCTAGGAACCAGGAGGTCACGGTTTGATTCCCGGTCAGGGCACATGCCCCGGTTGTGGACTCGATTCCCAGTATGGGGCGTGCAGGAGGCAGCTGATCCATGATTCTCTCTCATCATGGATGTTTCTATCTCTCTCTCCCTTTCCCTTCCTCTCTGAAATCAGTAAAAATATATATATTTTTTAAAAGAAATTACTTGGGTGTATTTAGCCCAATGACAGCTGTTATTGAGGTCGGACATCAGGCAGCACAACTTAAATCTGCGGTCTCGAAGCGCTGGCTCCTGGGTGGCAGCACGAACGTCGCCTCCGTCCGTGAGACGGCCCCTGTGGCAGGTGGTCTGGGCACATGGGTTGCGAGCGCAGTGAGCCTTGGCGTCTGTAACGGTTTGACACGCTGCACTGACGCAGGAAATCCATGGTACCGGGAACTGGTCATAGGTGAAGGTTACAGAGGCAAATACGTGCGTAGGGCAGGCCTGGAATTCGGAGCATTTAACTCTCCCCGTGGACTCTCCTGAGTTTTGACGTGTGTGGGCAGCTTTGCTGAAGAATTCTACAAAGAATAGACTCAACCAGTGGGGTCTGCTTCGTTAAGTGTCTGTGAAAATAAGTGAAATCGTATATAAGACTAGAAACCACGGAGCCAACGCCACCCAGAGAAAACATAGCAGCCGGGTTCAAATGCAGCTTTGAAATCCTAAAGCCACGTGCAATGTACGTGCTATTTCCAAACCCCGTGCTCTCTCCCTTCTGAAAACCAGTCACCCCAGCGTTCCACATCCGCCACTGTGTTCTCTGTGGAACCAGCTCCTTCAGGCCCCAGGCTGAAGCTGTGAGCGTCAATCACCGTTTTATTTCATTGCTTCCCAGCAGACCACGGCCTGTCCCTCCCCCAGTAGCATCCTCCCCCTCCCACGCCGATCCCTCCGGGGAAACTGCCGCCTTTCTTGTCTTCTGTTGTAGTTCCCCCCGCCCCCACCCGCCGCCCGCCCCCCAGTCGCTGGAGTAAAGATGAAGTCATCTGGCTAAACAGGTTTGTCTCTTCCCAGACGAGAAAAACCAGGCCAGCCCCTTCCACGGGACGCGGTGTGCGCTGTGGCCGTAGAGATCGCTTACCGAGTTAGGAGACCTCAGAAACGGGCCGGGATGCACGAGGCATGGTGCCACCTCCTGCTCACCTGCTCCACGAGGGGAGCACGTACAAGGTCTGAGAAACGCAGGTGCTTCATGCCTGCAACCTGGTCACACGCATGGAGCTCACCAAGCGAACGGGGGCCTGCAAGGGTAGGAACACGCGGCCAATGGGGCGTCTCCTGACTCTCGTTGGAACCTGGAGCCGGGAGGGTGGCCCCCGCACCCCGGGACCCCAGGGTCCGTCCAGATCACCAGGGAGGACGGGCGGCGATGCGGACATGGCCGGGAGGGCCATGCCCTCTGCAGAGCTGTGACGCAGGCGGAATCCACCCTGGCCTGGGCACCGCGCTGCAGGCCCCGGGCGCGCCTCCCGCAGGCCTGCCAGGCTCAGAACGCACTGGGCTCTGAACATGCTGCCTCCCCAGGTGGGCCCGGGCACCACGTCTTCCATTCCCTCCCCTGCGCCAGCTCGGCTCTGCTGTCTATCAGCTGCTGTTCTAGCCCAGGGCCTGCCCTTGGCCGCGGAGAAACCTGGGAGGTGGTGGGAGAGGGAGCCCTGATCACGGCGTGGGCCACACCACCAGGCGTCCGCCCTCCCCACCACTCCAGCCCCCACGGCCGGCCCTGGACCAGCCGTGGGCAGGGGCAGAGCAGAGGGCATGTGATCGCTTGGTTTGTTTACACCAATTCTTTGACTCACAGTTCACTGGCCTCCTCCCACGTCCCACGCACACATGTGACGTGTGGCCAGATCCCCTTTCGGCCCTCGTGAGCTCAGGGATCATCTCCCCGGCCCGGCCCAGAGCTCTCGGTGACAGCTCAGGAGGTGTCTGTCCTTTAGACCGTTCCAGCGGGGGGTGTTGTCTTCATTGCCTTCCAAATAGAAAGTGAACTCCACATTGTCTGCTGAGCACCGGCTCTCTGCCCAGCGCCTTCTAGAATAGTCCGTGTGGAACAAATGTGGTGTCAGGCATGATCCTTGTCCTGAAGGTGCTTAAAACTCAATCAGGGAGACAGACCACACCCAGAGCCCCGTGAGAAAAGCCAGTAGTGGTCAAGTAAATAGTTTGGCATAGCCCGGCCAGGGTGGCTCAGTGTTTGGTTCAATTCCGGGTCAGGGCACATGCCCAGGTTGCGGGCTTGATCCCCAGTCGGGGCCGTGCAGGAGGCAGCCGATCAGTGATTCTCTGTCATCAGTGATGTTTCTCTATCCCTTTCCCTTCTTGTCTGAAATCAATAAAAAACATGTTTTTTAAGTAGTTTGGTATATGCTATTGGTATATATGGGCGATAGGAATGTCAAGACGAGATGTGAGTGAGGTGGCCGTGTGGGGAATATTCAGGAAGGAGGGTGGACTCAGATGGACTGATAGCGTTTTGCTTTGTAGAGAAAGTCAGGAAGAAAGAAAACGGAAGCGTCATAATGAAAGGCTTTGATTCAAAGACAATGGGCCAGGAAGCGTCTTCTGCCAAAGAATACGCTAGCGATGCGATAGTGAGCGCCGCCACATGAGGAGGGCGTGCTGCGCCAGGTCCCTGATAACAATGTCACAGGCGACCGACATGATGGACAGGCGTTTCACCTTCACAGTGAACCCTGACACTGCTCTTGGCCTCGTTTAAAGACAACGAGCCTCAGGTTCAGTGGAGGAGGAGCTTGCTCAGCGTCACAGTGAGCAGCAGCGCTGGGATCCCACACAGCTCGATGGGACTCCGGAGCCAAGCCCTTGGCCCGGCCTCATGCTGGATCGCCACCCACGAAAGGACAATGCTTGAGCCCGGCCGGCATGGCTCAGGGTTGAGCGTCACCCTATGAACCAGGAGGTCACGGTTCGATTCCCGGTCAGGGCACACACCCGGGTGGCAGGCTCCATCCCCAGTGTGAGGCGTGCAGGAGGCAGCCGATCCAGGATTCTCTCTCCATTGATGTTTCTATCTCTCCCTTCCCTCTGAAATCCATAAAAATATTTATTTACTTTTAAAAAAGGACAGTGTTTGAACACTGGCTGGTCACAGAACGCCCAGTCAGACCCACGCTGCTGCAGGTTCCTGAAAGCTCCATCCCTGGGGGGCCCTCGTCTAGAGCAGGTGACGGTCTCGCTGAGGAGAGCCCAGGCCCCTGCTCACGTGACGTTCCCCATAAGCAGACTGAGGTGCCTGTTGGCGGGTGTGCGGATGCCGGGCCTACAGGGTTATGGAGCCGCCACTGCAGGCAGATGGTCCCGGGACTATAACCTAGAGCTGCACGACTGGCAGTGAAAACCCCAATCGTGTACAGGAACAACGCTTACCAAGACCTTACAGCAGCGGTTCTCAACCTGTGGGTCACGACCCCTTTGGCGGTCGAACGACCCTTTCACAGGGGTCGCCTAAGACCATCCTGCATATCAGATATTTACATTACGATTCATAACAGTAGCAACATGACAGTTATGAAGGAGCAACGAAAATAATTTTATGGTTGGGTCACAACATGAGGAACTGTATTTAAAGGGCCAGAAGGTTGAGAACCACTGGTTTACAGAGTTCTCGGCCTGACTTAAAACAGGTGCAAGGACTTAGGCCTGTGAACGGGTGATAGGCCCAACCTACACGCCTCACGCCGTTTTGTTAGGGGACAGAGGCCCTACCCCCCCCCCCCCCCCAGGCCGTCCATGAGATGATCTCAGCCGTGCCCACATGGAACCATGCGAGTCTGCTCTCAGGCCTGTGTCTCAGTCATCGGTTCATTATTCTCACTATATGTTGAGTGTCTGTTATGCATGCGTCCCTACTCTGCTCCCCGTGGGATCAGGAAAGGACAGAGGTGCCCTCCTCCTCCACAGCCGGCTCCTCCACCTCTGCTGGCCCATGGCCCCGGGAGGCCGCCCCTGCCCCGGACGCCGCGTGTGGACTCCGAGGCAGAGCCGTGCAGATGCCCGCTCCCCCCCCCTCCCCC
>NW_005871681.1:371122-373435 GCF_000147115.1 Myotis lucifugus | reverse complement strand
GACCCCAGGCATTGGTGATTGATTATTAACCCTGCTGGGGAACGATCGAACGGGATTTGTGCGAGGCTGATCGAGCCACAGCCGCACAGCCAGTGCCCGGCCCTGGCCGGAGAGCGGGCGTCTTGGCCCTTCTCCTCTGGGACTAGAGTGTTCTCCCTTGTGCCCGGCCGGTGTGGCTCAGGGGTTGAGCGTCGACCTATGAACCAGGAGGTCACAGTTCGATTCCCGGTCAGGGCACAGGCCCAGGATGTGGGCTCCATCCCCAGTGGGGGGTGTGCAGGGGGCAGCTAATCAATGATTCTCTCTCGTCATTGACATTTCTGTCTGTCCCTCTCCATTCCTCTCTGAAATCAATAAAAATATATTTTTTAAAAAAAGAAAGAAATGTTTGTTGCAAAATAAAGCTCCCAGCATGTGAGGGCCACGCCTCAGCCCAAGCCTCCCGTGAGGAGGAGCTGATGCCGCGGAGGGAGGCCTGTCAGGCAGGGGCGGCTTCCAGCCCAGCCAGCGCTGCCGGGAGGAGCCAGGAGCCGTTCACACGGCAGCCTCGGCCTCCACGTCTTCCGTCTTCCGCCCCAACCAGAGCTCGCCAGGACCCTCCTGCGACGCGGGGCTGACAGGTGGCATTTGTGAAAGGAAACGACGCGTGAACGTGGAGTCTCTGAGACGGGTCCTGCCGGAGGGATTAGCGCAAGAGAAGGTCAAGGTCAAGGATAAGTCCCCAGCGCCCCCGCCCACCACTGTTATCTGTTTCTATTTTACTTTGTTGAAGCTTTATCAAGTTTAAAAAATGTTTTTATGGATTTCAGAGAGGAAGGAGAGGGAGAAAGAGAAACATCAGTGATGAGAGAGAATCATGGATCGGCTGCCTCCTGCACGCCCCACACTGGGGATCGAGCTTGCAACCCGGGCCTGTGCCCTGACTGGGAATCGAACCCTCACCTCCTGGTTCATGGGTCGACGCTCAACCACTGAGGCATCCGGCCAGGCTGTGTACCTGTTTCTGGTTTCCTCCAGAACCTTCTTGCAAGTCACATCCTCCCTAAAGCAACTGACACCAAAATCAGACTCGATCACCCTGACCCTGTGGTAACTGAACCATCAGAACTCTGGGCTGTGACAACGTCCACTCTGAGATGTGAACGGGAACCCAGCTCGCGTGTCCCTGATGCAGGTAAAAGTTCTTACCATTTGCAACAGCATGGATGGAGCTGGAGAGCATTATGCTAAGTGAAATAAGCCAGTCAGAGAAAGATAAATATCACATGATCTCACTCATTTGTGGAATATAATGAACAACATAAACCGATGAACAAAAACAGATCCAGAGACAGAGAAGCATCAATCAGACCATCAAACCTCAGAGGGAAAGTAGGGGAGGGTGGGGGTGAGGGGAAGAGATCAACCAAAGGACTTGTATGCATGCATATAGGCCTAACCAATGGACATGGACAACAGGGGGGTGCCGGGCATGAGTGGTGGGGGAGCGGGGTAATGAGGGGATAAGGACACATATGTAATATCTTAATCAATAAAAAATTTTTTTAAAAAAAAGAATCAGATGCTGACTCCGTCGCAGAATGGGCAGGCAGAGAGGAGAGCGTCGCGCTGTTCGCCAAGAAGTGCTCACGTGGGTCTGGGTGTGACCCAGAGGCCACTGCTCAGGTGCTGCTGCCTCCTGCGCTGACTCACGTGTTTCAGCCAACATGCAGAACCTCTGAGTGCCTTCCAGCCCCGAGGCCAGCAAGCCTGGCTGTGCTGACCTGCCCTCGTGTCGGACGGCGACAGGGCGCAGCCACAGGAGGAGGCTCTGCGCCCGCCCGCCCGCCCTGTCTGCAGCCTCTGTCCTCAGAATACTCCGATTCCCGTGGCCGAGGTGAGGACCTTGCGTGACCTGTGGTGGTTGGGCGGAATCTCTGTCCCTGAGCAATAGGACGAGGTGTAAACCAAATTTTTGAAAGAAAAGAGAGCATCCGATGCCCCTATCAGTGGAGACCAGCAGCAATACGGGGAGGTGGGGGGTCTGAGGAGGGCGCCCCCCAGGAGGAAGCCTGGGGGGAGGGGGAGGAACGGGGACCAGGGAAAGGCCCACCCAGCCCCAGAGGGGACACAACCACGGCCCAGAACTCCACGGGGATGACTGAGTCGGGCCCTCAGTGGGGGGAGGCACAGAAAGGACTTCAGGAGGAACCTCGCCTTTCTCAGCGGAGAAACACACAGCTTTGCGGAGATGTTTCAGGCCTGAAAGGCCACGAGGAAAAGGTGATTGTTATGGTCTGCTCTCGCCTAGCACAGCCGGAAACTAAGAATGGG